>NW_019384584.1:364754-380367 GCF_000671375.1 Centruroides sculpturatus | reverse complement strand
GGCACTTAACACCTCCCTCTAGTGCCAAATTTATTTGTAATTCATAATTAATACAGTAGAGTCCCGAAAACTCGGCACTCGATAACTCTGCCACACCCTGGCAGGGTGAAAAAACCCTAGTTAATTTTCATAATAGACAGCTTTATGCCTCATAAAGTATTTTTCTGAGGTCTGTCTTATCAGGTAAATTACTGTACACAGTGTATTCATTAATTTTCATTTTCATGTAGTAAAGGCTTTATGCCTTCATAAAGGATGTACTTTTCCTTTGTTTAAGGGTATTTGGGCAGTTTATTCTCTGTTGTATTCTCAAGCAAACAATACATACAAGTACAGTACAGTATTTTCTGAGAAAACACTCGTACTTATTCTTATTTAACTCCATTTCCGATAACCTGGCATTTTCACAAACTTGGTCACCCTTTGGTCCATATTAGGCCGAGTTTTCGGAACTCTACTGTATTTCCAAATTATAGCTTGATTATTTATGGCAATTGTGGGTGTCTGTTATGCACTGTTGAGACTAAAATTGCATAATATAGTTTAGGTTACTTTAGTAGGTCAAACCCTTACTAGCTAACCTCACACTAATCTGTCAACCCTAATACCTTGTGGATTGTGTGTGAACGTAGTATTATAACCCGTTCACACACAATCCACGACTCACTTTGATCTCGATTTAACTACAGTCTGGATTGTGACTGTTGCCAGTCGAACATTGTGTTGTTTGCAGAGGCAGTCTGCTTGAGAAGAACCCAGCTATTACATGCAATGATAAAACTGACATAACTAAACTATGTGGTAAGTCATGAACACAAACAAACAAAATGGATGTTTTTGGTTAGAAATAAATACAGTATTTTTTCTTGCCATATATCTATTAATATGCAGATGTCATTGTCTTTCCAAATACAGTATCTTTTTAATTTCTCTGTCGATAGCCCGACATGTGTTCCACAGCATCTTGTATTTTCTCGTGTGCATAGAATTGTGGGATCTCTCTTATAACTGTATCTAGTTTCAAGAACTCTCGAGTCAATCGCAATTGAATCTCGTTTCAGTTGAGAGAGGTCGCACCATGGCATAGTTGCCAAAGTTGCCAACCTTGGTCACAATCTAGATCGAAATGCTCAGTGCAAACGTGGTATTAGAGACTGTCCACTGGATTTGATGCTAACAAGAGTATACTGTATTTCTGTATGAAAAGAACATTGTTTTCAAATGTTTTTTTGATTAACCCAAATGTTTACTCTTATTTTCTAAAATAAAATTTTAATACAATTTTGTATTTAAATTCATGATAGATTTATTTATATTTATAATCACATTAAAACTAGGAATTAGTGACTAATTAAATTAATACTTAGATAGGATCTAAATCTTTCACACACATTTTCAGAATATTTCTCTAAATTCTATTTTATTTAATCTGTCAATTTTTTACAAATTTTTAAGTAAAAATTCATATATTGTAAAATTTTAAGTTTTCCCATTAAATCAACCTACAGAAGTGTCAAGAATCCAACAAACATTTCACACAAACATTTTGCTGGATTCTTGGCTTTTGAGTAGGCTGATTGATTACAATTTAATCAGCATTTGGCTGTTGTCTATTTTTTCATTTGCTTAATTATTAAAATTGGTATATTATTAGTATTTATATTTAAATGTAATCAAAATAAAATTTTATAAATTTGTTTTTCCATCAGGTTAAAGCATTCAAAGAGAAAATTGAAACAGAAAAAGGAAAAGATTATCCAGCTGGTTGTCAGAAATTGATATATGCAGGTATGAAAAAATAGACTTTTAATAGAATTATAGTGTATTTTCAACTTAATTAAATTATTTAATTAAAATTATAATTATTAAATTTGCCATCTTGTAAATTATTAAATTTACAAGATGGCACCTAACACTTCCATCTAGAGTCAAATTGTTTGATAATCTATTATTAATATAGCTGTTATATAGCCCGATGACATATGGCAGTTGTTGGCTTTATGATAAATTTTAGTCTTCATTTATATGACTGATTGTGTAAACATTTCATATAATTCAAATATTCATTTGCATTTACAATGAATTTTACCATTTAAATTGTGGGTTAGATGTAGTTTTTATCCCTTAAAGCATAAAACAAAATTTCTTTTATTTTTTCACATTACTCTTCAAGAAAATATTTTAAATATTTAGGAACAATGAAGAATAATAAAATACCTTGTACTATAGATTATACTTTAATGGCCTTATAATCATTAATTATCATCTATAATTGTAGTTTTATGTTACTTACTAATTTATTAAAATTACTGGCTGGTGTGTATGTGTAAATGTGTTAAATCAAAACATGAATTCATTACATGGTAATTTGTTTAAGAGTTCTTCATAATTAACTTTTGTAAAATTTGATGGATTGGCAATGACAGCACATCACTTTTATCATTGAATTGTTTTTAGTTGGGTTTTACTCTATAAATAGCTGCTGTTATGTTGAAAAAGAAAATTGCAAGAAATTTAAAGAATATAGTAATTGTCAGTATGTAGTGATACGGACTATCGTGGAACCTTATTATATAGCTAATACAATAATTTTAAAAATAAAAATGTACATTATTGTAATTACATTTTAATATGAATGATTTGTCTCACATTGAAGTTAAGCAATAAAAAGTAATAGAAACAAATCATTTTGTAATACGTGTTATCATTTTGAACTTTATGAATTACAGTATAAGAAAAGTAGTAGTATGTTCACTTACAGGTTTGCCTTAAATAATGCAGAACCTTGCTTAATCTGGGCTTGAATAATTTTGGTTCTGCTGTATATACTTCAAAATTCAGTCTTTTAGTATGTATAACTTTCATTACTATGAAGTGTATTTTTAAATCCATGGATATTAAGAAATCTACTTTTTTTGTGCAGGTTTTATTATACTGTTTTAAAGTTATCAGAACCTTTATTTAACATTTTCTCAGACCAACAGATTTCAATCTAAAATCCAGGCAAAATTAGAATAGTGTTTTGGGAAAATGATAAAAAAAATCAGTTGCAATGATTTAAATTAATATTTACATCTCTTATCTAAATTAATAATTTAGATAAAAGATAGTGCCTAACGTCTACTTCTAGTACCAAATTACTTAGTTTCTAATTATTGGGTTGTTTGGAAAGTAATTTTGTTTCTTTTCCTTGGGGAAAAAACATAATATTTTTATAATAAATAAATATTTTATTGAATTATATATTGATCATTTTGGTCAAATACCTGTTGCCATCATTTTTGGTAGTAGCATGATTCCACGTTTATAAAAGTTTTGATGTTTGCTTACAAAAAACTGATCCAAGTGATTTTTGACATTGTCATTTCAAGTAAAGTTCTTACAATTAAAAAAATTTGCATAGACTGGAACAAGTAATAATCTGAGGGTGCCTGATCTGGCGAATATGGTTGGTGTGATAGCACGTCCCATCTAAGTTATAACAGTTTCTGACGAGTTACCAAACTTGTGTGAAATTTGGCATTATCATGGTAAAACACTACACCTGTTTTGTTGATCAATTCTGGCCGCCTTTTCTGTTTTCAATTTGTTTACTTGATGGTAGTACACTTTCGAATCAATTGTTAAATTGTCTGGTAAAAGTTCAAAAAAAATTTTTCCATAAAATTCCACCAAAGAGAGCATTTCTCTTTAATTAAGAACATGTGGAACCCATATATTGAGCTTTGAAACGAAACCAATTTATTTCAAGTAATCATAAACAGTTCAATTTGACAAATTTAATCTCTTAGTGCTTTCACGTGTTGTTATTCGGCAGTTTGCTTCAATCAGTGCCTTTATTTTGTTTTCATTGGCTTCAACTGGCCATCCAGAACGTAGTGCATCTTCAATATTGAAATTGCCAGAATGAAATTTTGTAAACTAGTTTTGGCACTGTTTTTCTGTCAGTACATCTTCTCCATACAGGTTGCACAATTTTTCTCTTGCTTGAACAGCATTTTAAGTTTTTGGTAATAAAAAAGCAAAATATGCCGAAAATGATGCTTTTGATTTTCCATATTTGATGAGATACCAAAAAAGAAAATTGTACAGAATCAAACAAAATTTTTTACAAATAAGCCTTTAAATGTCAGCTGTCAAAATATATCAATATAATGAAAATGGGGTTTAAAATGAAATTGGCTGTTAAAAACACATCTAATTCTTCTAGTAATAAAAAATGAAATTACTTTCCAAACAACCCAATATATTATAATAATAGCAATCATTTGTTGTAGTATTCTACTATTCTATGATGAGAATGAATGGAATGACGACAATAATAATAATTTTAATCACAAAACAGAAGATTTTTTTTTATATTGAAAGTTTGTTATATTTTGATTAAATGTATAAGTTATGGCTAAAGCCCATGAATCAGATAAAACTAGGATTAATTGACTAATGCTAGCTTTATCCAAGCCTTTTGATTAAAGTAAATCAATTTATTAATTTTGAACTTTATTCATAAAGTATGCTTTATCCAAGTTACAAGCAGATAAAGCTGACATTATCCAAAAATGGATGAACCAAGAACAAAAACTGGACTTAATCTGGAAAATGTAAAGTCTATCTACCACTGTGTGGATAGAACTGAATATAGATGCTGCCATTCTTTGGGTATGAGCATTTTTCATTGAAATGTTAAATATTCTCAACTAGTGATGGTTAATCCTGAAATGCATATCAGAACTTTAGGAATTCTACAAACAGGGTAATTTAGAAAGGATTTTACAACTTTTAAAGTAATGAAATTTTAATCAGATTTACAGAATTAGTTGAGATGTTAATTTATAGCAAACAGTTTTATCTTGAACAGATGAAGTCATTTTGGTTCAATGTGCAGCACCATTGATGACCATATCAGTTTCTGTCTGAATTCAATTTCTTGACAAAGTCAAAACAATAAACTGCTATCACTTTGATAACTGTGACAGTGATTAGAGGTTTGAACCCAGCAGATTTTTAGTTAAGGATGGAATAAACACTAAGAACTTTAATCAAACCATGCACAAACTTAAACACTAAATCATAAGCTTTGTACTGAACTGGAACTATTTAATATATATAAGCACACAATGACACCTTTCGTACTTATTCCAGCAAATTATTCAGTTGCTGGAATAAGTACAAAAGTGTCATTGTGTGCATATATAAAAATACTAAATCTTTAATGAAATCCAGAAGAAAAAAATAGGTGTCAAATCTGGGAAAGAAATGACTTTGCTATTGGTCCTGTTCACCGAATGGACTCTTTTCCAGAGTCCATTGGTCCTGCTCACCAAATGGACTCTGGAAAAGAGTCCATTTGGTGAGCAGGACCAATAGCAAAGTCATTTCTTTCCCAGATTTGACACCTATTTTTTTCTCAATAGATTTCCTCAATAGACTAGAAAAGTCTATTGAGGAAATCTTGACATCTGTACAGTAGTGGAATGGTACTTCTTACTGAAAGTGCATGTCTTTTTGTGTCATTGTTGTTTAACTGTTGAATGAGAGACTCTTGTAGCAAATCCAGATCAGATATACAATATTGTCAGTTTTTTCCCCCCACTCATGAAAAGAGAGGGCCATACATTCTATCTTTGTTAGGAACACATTCACTTTTGGACTGACACAAGCAAGTTCCACAGTTACTTGTGGACTTTTGAAGCCCCAAATTCTTCCATAATAGGTGTTTGTTTTATCACTGTGATGAAATGTCAACTTATCACCAAAGATAATGTCTTCTCTTTCTCACTCCAATGCATGCATTTTAGCAAAGAATTTCTTATATCATTATATGCATATTAGTAATGTTTTGTGACATTGCAAATTTTTATAGTTTTAAGTGAAAATGTGTTTGTAAAAATTACCAAATAGTTATGAAATGCCAGTTTTGCATTTTACAAAATGATGCATTTTGCATTGATTTCATAGGACTACAAACAAAACTCATCCTTAGAGGAATTAGAAACTCATAGGCAACTTGTCATAGCAAAAAGAATAACTAGGGTCAATAAAATTTCAGTATCAGTTCAGTATCAAGAGTAAATTATAGATCTATTTGGAGGATCCCTGCAATTTTACTGGTTGTGGATTTTATTTTCTTGAAAAAAGACAAACAACAAATATATTCTACACCAATTTTGAAATGTACTGTACAGTACATCTCATTGACAGAATTCAATTTAATAGATAAATTTAATTTTTTTGCAAATTAATACCTCAAGTGATTCTGTAAGTCTTCTGATTAAAAGTCTATATGCTTTCAAAGTTTTAAATCCCTTTTGAATCATCTTGTACATTTTTTCAAGTGACAATGTTTTATTCATGTTTATTTTTCAATGGCCTAATTATAATATACACTCATGTTTGTGAAAATTGCAACACCATGAAGGAATTGTCAGAAATTAATGAAATTTATTCCACATATTACTGATAGTGGTACAAATAAACAATCAAATTTACAAGACAAAAAACAAAAAGAACGTCGGAAATCAGTACTTTGTGTGTCCGCCATGCTGAGTGATGATAACCTATACACATCGTGGCATTGAATCATGCAGGTTCTGAATGTAATCCTGGGGAATGGCATTCCAGATGGCTTCAACTTGATGCCAAAGTTCAGTCTTATTGTGTGCCCCACCACCTGTGTGAGCGAGTCGCCGACCAATGAAATCCCAGATATGCTCGATGGGCAACATATCCTGGTAATAAGCAGGCCATGGAAGAAGCAAAACCTGTTTTGCACTGAAGAAGGCTTGTGCAGTCTGAGAAACATGTGCATGGGCATTATCCTGCTGAAATACAGCATCCGGAATGTGTCGAAGAAGGGGGAGGATCTCTGGCTCCATAATTTCCCGTATGTAGCGATCAAAGTTGAGGTTGCCCTCAATGTGCACTAGATGGGATCAACAATTATACCCACTAGCTCCCCACACCATGATGCTAGGCATTTGTGCAGTATGACGCTAGATAACACACTGTGGGAGCTGGCATTCCCCTGTAACATCTGATGCATACTCTTCCATCATTGTACTGCAGATTGTAGTGAGATTTATTGGAAAAAACAGCTTGTTGCCACTGGGCACGCCACACACTGTGTTGCTGAGCCCATTGAAGTTGAAGGCGTCTGTGAATCAGCGAGAGGGGAATCCTGCTTAAAGGAATCCTTGCACGCAGTTCATGCTACAGCAGACAGTGACAAACTGTGGAGCTAGACAATAAAACACCTGTAGTCGTGCTCCAATGTTGTGCTAACACATGAGTGAATGCTGTACGGTCCATCACAGCCATGCAGATGAGGTTCTGTCATCCTGTGTTGTTGTGTATTGCTTGCCCCACTGCCAGGTTTTCGCCTTATTTGGTTCTCCTCTGCCCATTTCTCCCAAATACGTATCACTGTTGTGGCATTACACTGCATGCGGGCTGTGATTTCTCAATATGAAAATCCACCCTCTCACATACTGACAATGTAGCCTTGTACAAACTCTGTTAGTTGTTGGTATGGCTTCCTCTGCTTTTGACGAGGCATATTGACCACCAATGAAACGTTTACTGCAGACAGAGGAAGATAAATGGATTTCAATGCATCTACAGTCCTTTGTATACCTGGAACAAGTGGCTGATAAGGAGCCGGTTCTTGTTCCACGAATGTGCAGTCACTTTATAATTCTACTCATTTGCATGTCTTACCTCACTTTACATTTCCTGTAAGTTTGGTTCAATTTGCACAATTTCTTCATGGTGTTGCAATTTTCACAAACATGAGTGTATANGCTCTAAGTAATGCAGTTGATTTTTGTTAGATATTATAATTTCAAAAGCTTTATGTAATAAGTTCATATATTAACTTCAGTTTTGCATTTATATTATTGAAGAATATAAATAACACTTTTAGAAAATATTCTAATTATGTTCATAATGTAAAATGAATATTTTAATATAATAATTCTTTAAAGTAAGTCCTTTTACAAATGTGTTCTGAAAGTAATGAGATTTCAATTTCTTCTCTTCAGTCAACAAAATACATGCTTAAAATGAAACTTGTCTTTTTAATGACTTTTAATATATTATTTTGATAAAATTAATCTCAGTGTTCTAGCCACTCACTGAATGCCAATTTCAAATGTCTTTTAACATGCTATTAAAGATTTGTGTGTCAGTAAAACTAGAATCTGAGATCAGTGAGTTGATTAATAAATTTAGAATAAAGTTGAAATTTGCAAAGTTGTGAGAAATCAATTAAGTATTTAATTGTTCAATTGTAACTTATGAAATTTGTTTCTGTTGAACTATTGCATTGTCAAGTGAGTATACAATCATAGTCTTATATTTTTTTCTTTCTTTTTCTTGGTTTTGGTTTGAAGAGACATAAGAATATTATTATAGCAATTTAATCATTATTTTGATTTTCAAAATGATTGCCTGTAAATAATTTTAAGGAAACAAATTGAAAGTATACTTTAGATCAGTTGTTCTCAATGTTTCTCATGTCATAGACCCCTAAAATCTCACACTATGAAGGACTGCAGACCTCTGGTTGAGAAATGCAGCTGTAGACTTGTGCTTCTCAAACTTTTTTGGACTACTGTCCCTTTTCAGCACATACATTTTATTAGTGTCTTCATAAAATCAGTCAAAAATAATATATTAAAAATTAAATTTTAAGCATTTTATTTTTTATAAACAAAAAATAATTGTCCAAAAGTATTTTAAAGTACAGTAATTACCATATATCTGCACAGTAAGATGAGATACAAATTTTCATCAAAGTTTTATAGTTTTAGCATATATCTGTCCTATAAGATGACCCCCAAACTATCAACGGGCTATGAATTTAGTTTAGATCAGCGATCATCATCTGGACAATAATACTGTATAGCGTATATGGAATTATGTCCAATTCGTAATTTTTCAAATAAACAAATTTTATTATAGTTTATTATTGCATTTGGCAGCACTGTCTTGCTATTGTTGCAAACATTCACACTGATTCAGGCATTTGGGTGACCTTGACTATTCACAAAAATATTGTATGGACTATTCTATTTTGTGGACATATCCTACTCTCTACTAGTAAATAATTACAGTTTGTCCGCTTTTTATAATTGTTTTAATTTATATAAATTTCATCTAATTTTTTTTGTATCTATCCTATAAGACAACCCTGGATTTTGGGGGCTCTTTTTTTTTATTCAACTATTGTCTTATCTGCGCACATATACGGTAATTAATGTAAAAAATAAGTAACAAGGGTGGACCTGATGCAATGAGACTAATTTTTACCACATGCAGTGCAATATTATATTAGTAAGCAGCATCCTTTTTCTCTTCATCATCATCTTTGCTTTCATGCCAATTTTCTATAACCATATTATTATTAACTTTTTGTGATAATCTAACCAGTTATTTAAATTTTAGAGCTTACCAGTGAATGAGATATTACAAAAAATTGTTTAATTTATTTTATATCTAAATTTAAAAAAAAATGAAGTATGATTGAATCTAAAATGATTACAATATACATGAGTCAGAAATGCATTTCTGTCTCTTTTGGAGACCCTCTTCAGTTGGTATTTTTATAAAGATGATAAAGTAAAATATACAAAAAAGTTATAATAATAGGTTTAAATAACCATAAAGACATTACAATTAAAGAAACTGATGCTATCTCATATGTGCTATACAATATATTTCACCTTTTTTTTCTGTGTTTTCTATAATCAATTCAGCTGTGGACTGTGGTGCACACAATTAACAATAATTAATAACAAATTACATTTAGCATTAAGCAATAAAGATAATGGATTTAATACTTACTATTGAGGCTTCTGAAGGATTGATGTAAACATTACACAAAAAACAATTACTATGATATACACTTTTATGATCAGTTACCAGAGAAATAGCCTTCACAGTTCAACAAATATTATTGTAAATATTTTAAGACAAAGTCCGCCCAAATAGGGACAACCATTTATTAATTAATTAATTTCATGTTCCAGACTATACAATCTTGACGACCAACCTTTCTTTCTAAGGCTACTAGCCGCCAAAATGCTAAGTATAGTCATTTAATGCACCAAATGATAAGTTTTTATGCCAAACTAAAAAAAGGTAGCCAAATTTGGTGCAAATCTTGCAATGCTGGAAGGAATACTGAATAATGCTGGAGTTGGAACTCAAAGGATTATAGACTCAAATGCGGGAAAGGAGAGAAAGACAAAAGATAAAGAAGTGAGGAAGGTTGGAAAATTAAGGGTTAATATTTGCATAACAGAAGGTCTATTTAACCTTTCTCACTATTTTTTATCTTTTGGCTTTTCTCTCCTTTTCTCAAATTTGGGTCTATAATCCTTTGAGTCACAACTTCAGTTTTATTTAGTATTCCTTTGTCATTCACACATCTCCAAGTATTTGAAAATATTTCCTTTTCACTCAAAAATAAAATATGTATAAAAGTTTACGGCTTTGTGAAACTTCTTTTTTTGAGTTTATGCTGTTGAAATAAAAAAATAAATTAAACAATTTGTCAGTTTCATTTACACGTTTATTAGGCCGCACGTCACCTGGGGGCCTTGGGTTGGATACTCCTGCTTTAGACATTCTTCCTCAAAAGCCACGTGCATATTTAAATATGGTGGACTCTTGTTTGTGTCAACTGTTGATTATAATCATCAGTTTTGGTATGTCAGAAGAAATCTACAGTTTTATATACACTTAAGTCTATTGAAGGAAAACCCTGTTACCATCAATATTTTTTTTCCTAGTACAAAGTATAAACATTGTGTACTAAATAAATATCAATAACCCTTCTGCTTATTTGTCAGAATTATTATTGTTGTTTCCTTAAGTTTCAATAACTTATTGGAAAATTTAGCTGATTTGCATTCAGAATTTCAGGATTTTTTCAGTAGGTTTAGTTTTATTTTCCAGAATTGTATATTATATGAGGATACTATGTAATCCTATTGTACACAGTTGTATTAAGGATTTTTTTAACTGTCATAATCTAAATAAGTATATATTTTGAATATCAAGCAAAAGATAATTGAATATTTTCTGCTTTTTCATATTCTCAGTTGGCTGAAAAGTACAAGATTCACAGAAATTAATCTGAAAACAGAAATTGCAGTTTTACATTGAAATGATATATTGTTTAACATTAATATTATTATTATTATTTATGCATTGTTATAAAGATATAAATATCTACTAAAACCTGATACTTAGCAAATAGACACTCACGATTGCCATAAATAATCAGACTATAATTTGAAAATATTAATTATGAATTACAAATAAATTTGGCACTAGAGGGAGGTGTTAAATGCCATCTCATATTAAATATAATAATTATTATAATTAATTAATTAATTTAGAATAAACCGTATTAACTGTCGATAGTTATACATTAGGCTTATATATACTGGAAGAAGAGATTGGACTGAAGGTCTGGGTAGTGTAACTGGCAACGCATCTGCACAGTAAGTGGGAGTTGTGGGTTCGAGTCACGCTTTGGGCTGATTCTTTTCTTCCAGTTTATTCTAAGTGAATTAATTAAATATTATAATTATTAAGTTTAGTACGAGATGGCACTTAACACCTCCCTCTAGTGCCAAATTTATTTGTAATTCATAATTAATACAGTAGAGTCCCGAAAACTCGGCACTCGATAACTCTGCCACACCCTGGCAGGGTGAAAAAACCCTAGTTAATTTTCATTATAGACAGCTTTATGCCTCATAAAGTATTTTTCTGAGGTCTGTCTTATCAGGTAAATTACTGTACACAGTGTATTCATTAATTTTCATTTTCATGTAGTAAAGGCTTTATGCCTTCATAAAGGATGTACTTTTCCTTTGTTTAAGGGTATTTGGGCAGTTTATTCTCTGTTGTATTCTCAAGCAAACAATACATACAAGTACAGTACATTTTCTTTGTTTAAGGGTATTTGGGCAGTTTAATCTCTGTTGTATTCTCAAGCAAACAATACATACAAGTACAGTACAGTATTTTCTGAGAAAACACTCGTACTTATTCTTATTTAACTCCATTTCCGATAACCTGGCATTTTCACAAACTTGGTCACCCTTTGGTCCATATTAGGCCGAGTTTTCGGAACTCTACTGTATTTCCAAATTATAGCTTGATTATTTATGGCAATTGTGGGTGTCTGTTATGCACTGTTGAGACTAAAATTGCATAATATAGTTTAGGTTACTTTAGTAGGTCAAACCCTTACTAGCTAACCTCACACTAATCTGTCAACCCTAATACCTTGTGGATTGTGTGTGAACGTAGTATTATAACCCGTTCACACACAATCCACGACTCACTTTGATCTCGATTTAACTACAGTCTGGATTGTGACTGTTGCCAGTCGAACATTGTGTTGTTTGCAGAGGCAGTCTGCTTGAGAAGAACCCAGCTATTACATGCAATGATAAAACTGACATAACTAAACTATGTGGTAAGTCATGAACACAAACAAACAAAATGGATGTTTTTGGTTAGAAATAAATACAGTATTTTTTCTTGCCATATATCTATTAATATGCAGATGTCATTGTCTTTCCAAATACAGTATCTTTTTAATTTCTCTGTCGATAGCCCGACATGTGTTCCACAGCATCTTGTATTTTCTCGTGTGCATAGAATTGTGGGATCTCTCTTATAACTGTATCTAGTTTCAAGAACTCTCGAGTCAATCGCAATTGAATCTCGTTTCAGTTGAGAGAGGTCGCACCATGGCATAGTTGCCAAAGTTGCCAACCTTGGTCACAATCTAGATCGAAATGCTCAGTGCAAACGTGGTATTAGAGACTGTCCACTGGATTTGATGCTAACAAGAGTATACTGTATTTCTGTATGAAAAGAACATTGTTTTCAAATGTTTTTTTGATTAACCCAAATGTTTACTCTTATTTTCTAAAATAAAATTTTAATACAATTTTGTATTTAAATTCATGATAGATTTATTTATATTTATAATCACATTAAAACTAGGAATTAGTGACTAATTAAATTAATACTTAGATAGGATCTAAATCTTTCACACACATTTTCAGAATATTTCTCTAAATTCTATTTTATTTAATCTGTCAATTTTTTACAAATTTTTAAGTAAAAATTCATATATTGTAAAATTTTAAGTTTTCCCATTAAATCAACCTACAGAAGTGTCAAGAATCCAACAAACATTTCACACAAACATTTTGCTGGATTCTTGGCTTTTGAGTAGGCTGATTGATTACAATTTAATCAGCATTTGGCTGTTGTCTATTTTTTCATTTGCTTAATTATTAAAATTGGTATATTATTAGTATTTATATTTAAATGTAATCAAAATAAAATTTTATAAATTTGTTTTTCCATCAGGTTAAAGCATTCAAAGAGAAAATTGAAACAGAAAAAGGAAAAGATTATCCAGCTGGTTGTCAGAAATTGATATATGCAGGTATGAAAAAATAGACTTTTAATAGAATTATAGTGTATTTTCAACTTAATTAAATTATTTAATTAAAATTATAATTATTAAATTTGCCATCTTGTAAATTATTAAATTTACAAGATGGCACCTAACACTTCCATCTAGAGTCAAATTGTTTGATAATCTATTATTAATATAGCTGTTATATAGCCCGATGACATATGGCAGTTGTTGGCTTTATGATAAATTTTAGTCTTCATTTATATGACTGATTGTGTAAACATTTCATATAATTCAAATATTCATTTGCATTTACAATGAATTTTACCATTTAAATTGTGGGTTAGATGTAGTTTTTATCCCTTAAAGCATAAAACAAAATTTCTTTTATTTTTTCACATTACTCTTCAAGAAAATATTTTAAATATTTAGGAACAATGAAGAATAATAAAATACCTTGTACTATAGATTATACTTTAATGGCCTTATAATCATTAATTATCATCTATAATTGTAGTTTTATGTTACTTACTAATTTATTAAAATTACTGGCTGGTGTGTATGTGTAAATGTGTTAAATCAAAACATGAATTCATTACATGGTAATTTGTTTAAGAGTTCTTCATAATTAACTTTTGTAAAATTTGATGGATTGGCAATGACAGCACATCACTTTTATCATTGAATTGTTTTTAGTTGGGTTTTACTCTATAAATAGCTGCTGTTATGTTGAAAAAGAAAATTGCAAGAAATTTAAAGAATATAGTAATTGTCAGTATGTAGTGATACGGACTATCGTGGAACCTTATTATATAGCTAATACAATAATTTTAAAAATAAAAATGTACATTATTGTAATTACATTTTAATATGAATGATTTGTCTCACATTGAAGTTAAGCAATAAAAAGTAATAGAAACAAATCATTTTGTAATACGTGTTATCATTTTGAACTTTATGAATTACAGTATAAGAAAAGTAGTAGTATGTTCACTTACAGGTTTGCCTTAAATAATGCAGAACCTTGCTTAATCTGGGCTTGAATAATTTTGGTTCTGCTGTATATACTTCAAAATTCAGTCTTTTAGTATGTATAACTTTCATTACTATGAAGTGTATTTTTAAATCCATGGATATTAAGAAATCTACTTTTTTTGTGCAGGTTTTATTATACTGTTTTAAAGTTATCAGAACCTTTATTTAACATTTTCTCAGACCAACAGATTTCAATCTAAAATCCAGGCAAAATTAGAATAGTGTTTTGGGAAAATGATAAAAAAAATCAGTTGCAATGATTTAAATTAATATTTACATCTCTTATCTAAATTAATAATTTAGATAAAAGATAGTGCCTAACGTCTACTTCTAGTACCAAATTACTTAGTTTCTAATTATTGGGTTGTTTGGAAAGTAATTTTGTTTCTTTTCCTTGGGGAAAAAACATAATATTTTTATAATAAATAAATATTTTATTGAATTATATATTGATCATTTTGGTCAAATACCTGTTGCCATCATTTTTGGTAGTAGCATGATTCCACGTTTATAAAAGTTTTGATGTTTGCTTACAAAAAACTGATCCAAGTGATTTTTGACATTGTCATTTCAAGTAAAGTTCTTACAATTAAAAAAATTTGCATAGACTGGAACAAGTAATAATCTGAGGGTGCCTGATCTGGCGAATATGGTTGGTGTGATAGCACGTCCCATCTAAGTTATAACAGTTTCTGACGAGTTACCAAACTTGTGTGAAATTTGGCATTATCATGGTAAAACACTACACCTGTTTTGTTGATCAATTCTGGCCGCCTTTTCTGTTTGATGATGATATTCAATTTGTTTACTTGATGGTAGTACACTTTCGAATCAATTGTTAAATTGTCTGGTAAAAGTTCAAAAAAAATTTTTCCATAAAATTCCACCAAAGAGAGCATTTCTCTTTAATTAAGAACATGTGGAACCCATATATTGAGCTTTGAAACGAAACCAATTTATTTCAAGTAATCATAAACAGTTCAATTTGACAAATTTAATCTCTTAGTGCTTTCACGTGTTGTTATTCGGCAGTTTGCTTCAATCAGTGCCTTTATTTTGTTTTCATTGGCTTCAACTGGCCATCCAGAACGTGGTGCATCTTCAATATTGAAATTGCCAGAA
>NW_019384584.1:198589-360976 GCF_000671375.1 Centruroides sculpturatus | reverse complement strand
TGTGTGTGTGTGTGTGTGTGTGTCCTTCATGCATTACCACACCGTTTATCCGATTGCCGTGAAACTTTGAGAAGTTGTTTAATATACTCCCGTGAAGGTTTGTGGCGTAGTACGATTGCCATGAAGCTTTGGGAAGTTTTTTAATAAACTCCCGCGAAGGTTTCTGGCCTTTACCCTACGATAGATGGCGCGCGTTTACACGAGCATTCGAGCACAGTGTGTTCAATCGATTTCAAATTGTGAAGACCATTTCCCCCCTCCAAAAAATATCTCTAGATATGCATTTATTATTTACAATATTTGTAATAATTTTTGTTTAATCACTTTATTTCAACTTTTTTTTTTTGCTAATTACGTAATCGCTCGAACTTTGTTAAAGCCTTAACTGTATCATGAACAACAACCAAAGTTGTAGAAGGAAATTCGCCTATTTTACCGATCTAGGGATCCTCCTTTTCCAAATTTTAATATCAACTCAAAATAATTTAAAAAGACTAATTACAATAAAATGGTTTATTATCCAACTATGAGAAATTTCACAACACGCCAAGGAAGAGAGGAAGAAGCAATTAAATAATCAAAATTATGAAGGATTAAAAAATATATATAAAAGTGGGGAATATCGCACTTCTAACAATCCCTGTGAGTATGTGGGCTAAATTTAAAGAATCCGTGCTTCTCGCTTAGACAACTGCATGTGGTTAACTCACGCGTCGGAATACCTTTTGATTTATTTGTGTACGCATCAGACGGAAAAACAAAAAATATCGTGTATCCACAAAGCACTCCAATAAATAAATAAAATTGAAACGACACTTTGAAATGTTTTCCCGATGAAAATGAATAATAATAATAAGTTTCAATGAAAATGATAAAATGTAAATTGAATTTTATCATAATGAGCTTGCTTGAATTTCCTTTCTTCTGAGATCGCAGCAATGCGCGACGGGTAAGCTAGTACAATATAAAAATTGAAGACACCACTGTAACAGTATGAATAGTAAGCATCATCAGTAGGTATTATCTAAAGTAGATGGTATATTAAAAATTATTCAAAGTAAAGGTAAACTTAAACTTATGCCTAAAACTATACAATATAAAGGTGAAGTTTTAAGTTTACCTTTACTTTGTATAATTTTTAATATACCATCTATTTTAGATAAGACCTACTGATGATGCTTACTACTCATACTGTTACAGTGGTGTCTTCAATTTTTATATTGTATAACTTTAGGCTTAGTTTTTAAGTTTACTGTTACCTTGTATAATTCTATTATAGCATTACCTTTAACTAATACAAACTGACGAGGGACTATTTTCTATTGGGAAAATAGTCCAAAATGCATTTTGGGTTTCGTTTTCACACTTATGTAGTAATTTTTTGAGTTTATTAAATTGTTTTCACTTTGATCCCTGAGCATTTGTGCCCATCAGTGGTCTGATAAGCCCTCACTATTATCTGCCTCATGGTTGTGGATAATTTAATTAATATAATTATATCAAGGGCTAGAAGCAACTTTTGTAATAATTTCGTTGTTATTATTATTATTATATCAATTATTAGATTTTTGTTAATTCATTTATGATGATAGATTCATAAGCATAATTAAAAGATTTTAATTGCATTTAATTAATAAACAATCTGTTGTTCAATACATTTTTTTTATTGAAATATTCTACATGAATTCCTATACTATGTTGTTTATGAACAACAGTCTGAACAATATGGCAATTTTTTAATTTGAAAAAAGGAATGTATTGAAATAAGATTCATTTGCACCACTAATATTAATGCTATCTTTTTAAATAGATAATAGATAAACACCTTTAAACAATTGTCAAGAACTGTTTGAAAGTTTTTTTTTTTTCTAAATTAAAATTTTTAAATTTATATTGTATGAACAAAATTTGTTAGAAATTTAAAAATATTTTGGTAAACCATGAAAGTGCCAATTTTTGAATACTTATTGATGATTTGCCATCATTATGCTAAGAATATATGATGTATGAATATATTCTAGTTTGATGAACAGCTTTTTCAGCTTCTGTAAAAGCTGAAAAGCTTTGGTTATCAAACAAAACACTTAAAATTATCTTCTCAATACTGGAAAGAATCACATATACACTTTTAAAAACTTTTAAAGTTCAGTAACCAAATTTTTTATTGTAAAAAAAATTTTTTTTACAAATGTTTTCAACCTTACTTAAGATCTGCCTCAGGTCTTTAAATTAACAATATTCCAAATTGGAATGCACAGAATAACTTAGGAGCTCTCTTGTATGCAAGCTTGGTACCTGTATTGTCAGAAATTTTTTTTAATACAAGGTATGTAATACTGGTTATATTCTATTACCATGAACGGAGTTAGGGTTACATGTTTGACCTCTATTGGAAAACTCCTTGGGTGTTGGAGTTGTATGTTGCTTGCTGGTTGGAGTAGGTGTTGGCTAAATTATATATTATATCTCTTCTATACATATGTTTTATAGCTATGTCCTCCAGATGCTTTAGCTCTATTAAAGTATCTTCCCAATTAGTATGTATAGGCCCATCTTAGAGCACAGAAGGCAGCCACTTCATATGAAAATGGGTCGACATAGTTTGCTGGAATAGTTAATAATAAGTAGCTGTGTTTGTATTATATGCTTGTTTCTATGTGGCCCATGTTCCAGAGAACAAACAGGTTGTCAATGTGTCTCTTGTATACAACAATGTTTGATGTGAATTCAAGTATGACTTTTTTTACAGTTGTCACATAACCAACTTGCATAGGTCACCTGAAAGGAGAACTTCCTGTTTTTGTAAATATGTGCTATTATTAAATTAGAATACCAAGGTATTACATATTAGGAGTGTGAGTTCTAAGATCTGTTTTTGATGAGCATGTGCATCAACTCTCCATAGTAAAAGATCTCTAAGAGCACAGAAGCACGGCTACAGCTTTACTGAGGAGTGTAAGGAAACAAAATCAAATACCTTAATATGCACTATATCTGTTAACTTTATCTGCCGTAAGATATCTATCAGATCAGTGGAATTCTTGATAGTTAACATATAACCTTTCAAATGCTCTGATGTAAAGTTGTGTATTGCATTTTCTAGTAGAGGAGTTGATCTTGCTTTATCCACATTGGATCTAAGGAAAGGTGTTGGTTTATGCGTTTTAATGAAAGCAAGTAATTTAGGGGTGTCTGATTAGGTCACAACCACCCTGCTTAATTTCATCATTAATGGCCAGCCAGGGATGTGTGTGTAAACCTTGTGAGCCTGTAACCTATCTACATAACTGTTGTCCACTGGTTCACAATCTGTGTCATTGATGTATTGATGCATGAGAGATCTTTAAGTATCTTCTTGTAATAGAACAAGAGTTCTGCTTTATTAGCTTTATATGGCGAGGTGTTCATCTGCCAACCATTTCTTGGTTTTATAAAAATTGTGCCAAAAACTGCTATCTTGGGTCTTGCTATTCATGGAACAAATTTTGAAGGCAGCTTGCCATCTATAATAGAGAGGTTGAGGCGCACGTTTTAAACGTGTAAACGTGTACGTGTGACGTTTGGCGCCGCTTTCCCGTAAGCCTAAAAGTTTGACAATGGTGTTTGGATAGTCGGTGGAATCACGCTCGACATTCCAAACACCATCGTCAAACTTTTAGGCTTACGGGAAAGCGGCGCTGAACGTCACACGTACACGTTTACACGTTTAAAACGTGCGCCTCAACCTCTCTAATATTCTTTGTAAACATCTTCATACCAACGATGAGTCTTTTGATATTAGGCATCACATACTCCGGGTAGTTTGGTAGTACCGGGTGCATACATTGGACCATATACCATGGTGTGAATGAGGTAATCTGGGGTGTAAACTTGTCCCAGCAAATTAACAGCGTAATGGATACCACTGCCTTGTTTAGTTTTTTCTTTTGTAATATCCAATTTAATTTTTTGGGCAGGTTTTGTACAAATATTTCTTGAAAAATTATAACCATCTATTCACCTCATATAGTAAACACGGGTTTTGCTTGAATACAACATTTTCCATGTTAATTAATTTTTCGGGTTTAAAATATGTGTCTTTTCTTGATGTTCGAACAGCCTTTCTTAAACATAATTTTCTTAGCCTCGGTAAAAAACACTTAAGAACAATGATTTCGAGCAAATGCAGTCACAATGGACTTTGAAAGATGCTAAACATAAAAATTTGGCATTACATTTCATATTTGTTGAAGTTTTAATTTTTTTTTCTATATATACTTTAATGCTATTAGTTTAAAATCTAGTTTTGCTATACTTTAATTATTCTGTTTAATTTTAGGAAAGATACTTAGTGATGACACTCAAATTAGTGAATATAACATTGATGAAAAGAAGTTTGTTGTCATTATGGTAACCAAAGTAAGTATTAATGTTTGATTTAAGTGATAGTGATTATTTTTATGTATTATGTTACAAATATTGTTAAAAAATGATTATGTTTTGATAACATAATTCTACAAACATCATACTTGATATATTGATATTATTTTATTAGGTGAAAAAAAAAAAATATTAATTTAATAGTACAAGGCACGGGTGACGTGTCACCCTGTATTAAAATAGACTATGAGTTGCTCAGCAGCTGCCTAAACATTTATCTACTGATGCCATGAACGTGTTAAATTTTTAATAAGTCATATTGTNAAGTTAAAATGTATGTTTAAATTTTTTGTAATTTTTCTTAAAAAAATCTGTTTCCCTTTCTCACTAGTTTTTTGTTATATAACAGACACTGAAGATGGTAAAATTCCCTCAAAAAAGACTTAATAAACCTAACTTTTAAGCTTTAGTGTAATATATCTGTTGTTTTTGTTTATAATTTTATTAATATTTTGTTTTATATTTATAAATTTGTAATTGGTTAAATAATTACAGTGAAATGATGTAAAAATGAAAGGAAATTGAAAGTATGAGTATTTGTTTTCTTTACAACAACAGATTGTAGTGATTAAATTTTGAGTATTATTCTGAAAGTCTCTTCCTTTTTACCTATATAAATATACATAATCGGCTTAATATTTTATAATAATTACTTTCTAACATACTTAAATTATATTAATTTATAAAGTTTTTACTTTGATTCTCTAATATTAAGATACCTTTGTCATTTAAAAATATTAGAGAACAGTCCCAAATAGATCACAAAATATGTATTATTACAATATGAAATGTACTTCAAATGTCATAGGTGATCCCATTCCTATTACAAGTGCAATATAAATTTTAATATATCATGTAATATGCAAAATCCATATTTTGACTGTGTACGCATGCATGCATGCATGCATAAACTAATTTTTTTAATAATTGCTTTAATAGTAAAAAAATTTATTATCAAATATCATTTTATTATTCAGTTAAATGTTTTTGACAAAGATCAAATTATTATGATAAAATTGCAGAATTTTTTCTTCAGATTTTTATTCTTTTAATTTTAAAAATTAACTTTTTATTAAATTGCTAATTTTTTAAACATATTGCTTAATTTCAAGTTTTCTACTGGTTTTCTTTAACAATTCTGTAATATTACTTTTATAATGTTTTCAGATATTACTTATCCAATAAATTTCAGAACTGTTGTATAATCATGCATATGTAATAATTTTTTAGACATAAGTGTTTTACATTTTTTAAAATAAAATGTTTCATATCTTTCTCTGTAAGAGGATTTCAGTATGATGAGTACTACATTCCTTTCAAATACTATAATGTTTTTAAAAATACTGTAAAAAATATTCTGTTATTGCTGATCAGTTTTTGACTAATTAGAAAAAATAAAGATAGCATAATTTTTGTTAATATGCTTATTCCTCTTTTTGTATCGTGGATATGTTCCAAAAAACACTATGTAAAATCATGTAAAGTACAGTACATACATCCTGTAGAAAAATGCTTGATAGGATGCACAGCTTCAATGGAATGAAAAAATAAGCAATTTACAAAAGAAACACGAGCCTTTTTATTCTAACATCATTTATCATTAACATTATTTGTACATTTATGCAGTAGAGTGTCTATTATCTGAATGCCGATCAACCAAAACGTCAGTTAACTGAAAGCATTCCAGTCAGACTGTGTCATACTGAATCGAACATTTTTGATACTAGATTAATTTCTAATGATACAATAGCCACTATTATTATTATAAAATTTTTATTAGGCTTAACATCAATGAAAATTCAATGCAAAGTGACATGCAATGGAGAAAAATTTAAATATGGGATATATTAATATACTGTTATTGGGATATACTTATATACTATATTAATAATGTATTTTTTTCATAAATAATCGGTTAACCGACATATCGATTTTCCGAACAGCCCCAGTCCCCAATTGATTTGGATAATTGACGCTCTACTGTATAGTATACACAAGGTAGCAAAGGAAATATAAATCAACATAGAATTCTCTGATGTTTATATAGTATTGTACTGTGCTTAAAAAAGATAAATGAACTCTTGATTTAGAAACATGTAATTTTAAAACCAGTCTTTCAACAAAGAGTTTTTTTTAACAATAACACAATTTTAACAAAGTTAAATTAAAAAATTTTTAAAGCTCACCAGTGGCCAAGTGGATAAAACCACTAAACAGTGGTTGTGGGTTCACACCCCTCCAACAGACTGACCATGTAAAGAGATGTGAATTGAAAAATTTTCAAATAAACTGGTTTTATTTTTTTCACATGAGGGAATTGATGGTGTGAAAAGAGGATTAGTTTTCTTTTGTCAACTGTGTTATTTCAAAATTGCATAAAAAGAGAGATAGGTGTACTTTGACTTATCATAAATAAATACTTATTAAACATTACACTAAACTTTTTAATTTTTAATAGATAAATCAAAATTTTTTAATTTTAAATATCTAAAATGAATATTTTTAGTATATCACAACAACATAATTTATATTTCTTACAGCATTTTTCTTTAGAATTTACCTATAAATAAATGATTGATGATTTTATTTAATTATTTAGCCAAAATTAGGTACAGATTCAGGTGATACTACAAGTCATGAAGCTGCAGCTATACCAACTACTCCAGCAGTTGTTGCTGGAGCACCTCAGTTTTCTACTGCTACTACTTCTAGCACAACTGTAACAGATAATAAAGCTGCTACTTCTGATAGAACAAGTGCAGAATCTAAACCAACTGAAAAAGAAGTAAATACAGAATCAGGCAATAATAGGTAAGCAATACAAAACTTAATCTGTTAAATAATAATAAAATCCAATTATTAAAAAATTTGGATGTTTTGTGTTTTTCACTTTTGGATCTGTATGTAAGTTCAAAAATTACAAAATTCAAATAAGGTTCAGTAAAGTTTATCAATTTTATCATGATAAGAATAAAACATTTTAAAAGTATTTATCATTATTTTAGTTTTTTTTATTTAAACGTAATATTTAAAACTACAAATATAAATACATAAATAAAAATTTATAAATATTTATTGTATTGCAAAAAAAGCAAAGCTTTAAAATTAAAGCAGCTTCTGAAATAAATTTTAAGAAGTAAAATTGTCAAAGTTAATATTTACTGTTTTTTTTTACTTTAAACTAAATTTTTATTTGAATTAAAATTATGATGATGAATTTTACATGTTTTATATCATTTAAAAGCAATTGCTGAAATTATTGATTTTTAATTAATAACTTTAAATCATTTAATCTAATCATAATTTAGTGAATATTGGCAATAATTCATTTTGTGTTAATAAATTATAATGTTTTTTGTAATTGCAATTAATTTTAAATGTAAACATATTATATTGGGTTGTTCGGAAAGTAATTTTGTTTTTTTTACCACTAGACGGATTAGTCGTATTTTTCTCGCCATTTTCATTCTAAATCATATTATCATTATATATTTTGACAGCTATCATTTTAAGGCTTATTTGTAAAAAATTTTGTTTGATTTTGTACAATTGTTTATTTTTTGTCTCATCAAATATGGAAGATCGAAAGCAGCATTTTTGACATACAGTGGTA
Organism: Centruroides sculpturatus; assembly: GCF_000671375.1. Lineage (NCBI taxonomy): Eukaryota > Metazoa > Arthropoda > Arachnida > Scorpiones > Buthidae > Centruroides > Centruroides sculpturatus. Next base: position 352,944 of record NW_019384584.1, on the reverse strand, counting down.
CCTCGATATACGTCTGCTTTAAAATACGTCCTGTTTGGACGAAACAAATTTTGCTCGGTATACGACTTACTTCAATTATGCGTGCCATCTATGAACAAGTAGCACTATCGGTGTATTAGACCAGATTAGACATTCGCAGTGCCACAGTTTATAACTTTGTTAAATTTCTTCTGATTTTAATTTGTAAGTAAAATTTTATTATTTTTATTAATCATGAATTGCAAAAAGGCAAATGAAAAGCAACAGAAANGTGCTACAGTTTATAACTTTGTTAAATTTCTTCTGATTTTAATTTGTAAGTAAAATTTTATTATTTTTATTAATCATGAATTGCAAAAAGGCAAATGAAAAGCAACAGAAAACTAAAAAAAATGACTAGAATCACAATGGAACTGAAAAAAGAAGACTGTTGAGAAATATGAATGTGGCACGCGTGTTTGAGATTTTAACTGTTGCATACCATATTCCGAGAACGACGATATCGACAATCGTGAAAAATAAAGACATTATTAATTAAATCTGCTAACGTTGTGAAAGGGGTTAAATCAATTTCTAAACAGAGATCGAAGACATTAAACCATGTTAAGAAATTGCTTTTGCTTTGGATAACTGAAGAACAGTGTGCTAGAGACAGCATATCAGAAGTAATTATTTGCGAGAAAGCTAAAAAGATACATGCTGATCTCATGAAAAATCAAGCAGGAAAGGGAGGTGTTTAAAGCCAGCCATTTTTTTCATGAGAATGGATTAATCATTTTTACATTACTTCTTATGGGAAAGGTTGGTTTGGTATACGTCCAATTCGGTATAAGTCCAAACATCAGGAACGGATTAAGGTCGTATACCGAGGTTCCACTGTATTTTGCTTTATTATTACCAAAAAAATAAAAATGCGGTTCAAGCAAGAAAAAAATCATGTGACATGTATGGTAGAGATCTGTTGACAGAACAACAGTGCCAAAACTGGTTTACAAAATTTCATTCTCGCAATTTCAGTATTGAAGACGCACCACATTATGGATGGTCAATTGAAGTTAATGAGAACAAAATAAAAGTACTGATTGAAGCAAACTGCAGAATAACAACACGTGAAATTACTAAGAGATTAAATTTGTCAAATTGAACTGTTTATGATTACTTGAAACAAATTGGTTTCATTTCAAAGCTTGATATATGGATTCCACGTGTTCTTAAAGAGAGATGCTCTCTCTTTGGTGGGATTTTAATGAAATTTTTTTTGGAGCTTTTACCAGACAATTTAACAATTGATTCGAAAGTGTACTGCCATCAAGTAAACAAATTGAATATCATCATCAAACAGAAAAGGCGGCCAGAATTGATCAACAAAAAAGGTGTAGTGTTTTTCCACGATAATGTCAAATTTCACACAAGTTTGGTAACTCGTCAGAAACTGTTATAATTTAGATGGAACGTGCTATCACACCAACCATATTTGCCAGATCAAGCACATTCAGATTATTACTTGTTCCAGTCTATACAAATTTTTTTTAACTGTAAGACACTTATTTGAAATGACAATGTCAAAAATCACTTGGATCAGTTTTTTGTAAGCAACGATCAAAACTTTTATGAATATGAAATCATGCTATTACCAGAAACGATGACAACAGGTATTTGAACAAAATGATCAATATATAATTCAATAAAATATTTATTTATTATAAAAATATTGTGTTTTTTTCCATGGAAGAAAAACGAAATTACTTTCCGAACAACCCAATATGTGTTGTATTGAACTGAAACAAATTTTGGAATTTTATTTTATGCTGATTATCAAAATATTTCACAAATTATCATCTGTCACAGGTTAATTAATAGTCTCATAAGCTGTAAGAAATGTTTTGTTATGTTATAGGTGATAAAGTTGATCTAGCTTATGTATACTCTATCATGGTATATTTTTATATAAGTAAAAGTTTTTAATATATTCTTAATGTTTTGGTTACACATAATGTTAAAATATTAGTTTTCCTAATTTCATTTCCTGTTTCTCTAATTGTTTAACTGTTAGTCTAAAAATTGTACAGTATGATCTATTTATTGCAATCATTTAGGACTTGTCTATGTTAATGATAACTGATGAATAACATTAAGTGAAGCTATAATTAATAAAAATTTTTGTTTTATTGATTGACATTAAAAGGCATGTTAAAACAATTTAAAAATGTATAGAAAAGATTATTAATAAATAATAATTAATAATTCATCTAGTGCATAATTGAAATAACAAATGCTTAAAATTTAAATTGTTATATGTGAACAAATAGTGATTTGAAATGGTTAACATTGAATGTTTAAAGCTTTTGTTAACACTAGTGATGATAATTCATGTTAGATTGATTTTTAGCCATATTCGTTGAGGTTGATAATGTAAAAAGCTTAATACATATTTACTTGTAATAACTACAACTGAGACTTTTATAAAATTTCTTATCATAGTCAGTGTATTTTAATATGTTTTGGGGCTTTCTTTATATGAATTTATTCATGGCAATAATAAATTTTGAAAATCTTTTAATTACATAAATCAAGAGAGTTTTTAAAACCATACTTATTGATTACTACTTGCTTGTAGATTTTGATATGATATATGCAGGGTGTCTCAGACCACTTATGTACTCATTTTAAAATGGAATAAAATAAGTTTTTTGAAATGTCCCAAAAATTTTGATAAGTAAATCAAGTATGCTGTATTGAATAGTTTTATCTTGAACATCCTGTACTGACTAGAAATAGGCTACCCACCAACAGTCTATTTTTTTTTAAATAGAACAGGATATTTTTTATTTCAGATTGGTATGAAAGATTAAAAAACGGAAACATTTTGTTTCACATTTTTGTTGAAAATGACTCCACTGACCATAACATAAGCAATATGGGTATATGTTGAGGATTGTATTAATTGGAAATTGGTGTTCAATATGAGCACCATTGTCTGTGATAACAAGCTTCAACTCTGATTGGGAAGGAACTTCATTTTCATCTAAGGATGGAACTGCCTCACCTATCCTAAGAATTATATCATCCTTATAATTAGACATTCACAGTAGACAAAATCTTTTATCTTTCTTCACAAATAATAATCCATAATGGTCAGATCAGGTGATTTGGGTAGATAGTTGATTGGACCATGTTTGATGAACCACTTGTTGGGAAAAATAGTATTCTGTACTTTGTTGGCAACTGTCGTTGTGAGTTGGATATCCATCTTATTGAAACCAAATGTCCAGGCATAATTTCAAAGGAAGATGTTCTAGTGAGATGGAAGATCTGTCTCTAACAGGATTGCATGTGAAATACTACTTAGATTTCCTTCAAGGAAAATAGAACCTATGAAGTTGCCTTTCAATAATGCCACACCAAACATTTACTTTTCTATGTCAATGTGTCCAATAACAACAATTTCAGGTATTACCAGATCAGTCACTTTTAAATGTACTGTACATTCATCAGAAAATACAATGAAAATCAGTTGGTCGTTGTTTAATCCAATTGCAAAAATGCAAGGTTTTGTTGACAGTCATCACAAATCAGTGCTTGGTGCAAGGACATTTTGTAAGAGTGAAACTTTGCATCTATCAAAACATGTCAAATACTGGCATAAATATTATCAAAATCTTTTTCAGAGTCTGATGGAATCATGACAAATTAATTTCTACTAATGTAAGAATATCTACTAATCATCTCTAATTGGTCTTTTTATTTCTGTTATGATGAGGCTGAACATCATCTTCAGTTCTGATTCAGTTAGCCAAATTTGAAAAAAAAATTCTACAAATGAGGAGTATGAGATGGATAATATGCACAACACAATCTTTTGTCTACAGTGAATATACCTAGAAACCCATAATCAACATATTCTATGTCTCTTCATTCAAATAAGATGTTGCTAGATAGATCACTGTCACTGGGGCTGTCCAATCTTTAAATTGCAGTACCTTGCCACTCACTCAGATTAATATCATGAAATTATTTATTTTATTTAGCGTATGGTTACACATCTAATTGTTAACAAGAACAGAAAGCAGAAAAAGTAAGAACACAAATCATAAATGTAAATCTAAGTTAGAAATATAGTTTAAAGCACTTTCAGTCATAATCAGGAAGTCACTCAGTTAAACCTGGAAAAGATCTTACTGGACAATCTTCCAAGATATGATGTATAGTCTGTCTTTCAGCACCACAGTCACACTGTGGGGATGCAACTTTTCCCCACCTAAAAAGACTGTCCCTGCACAACCCATGTTTAGTCCGAATCCTATTTAACACACTCCAAAGATTTCTGGATAACTCAAAGCCAGGTGGTCGCTTTGTGATACAAGGAAGTTGTCGACTGTCCACCGGAGAGACATCAGCCCAGAGCCTTTTCCAAGATTCAGTGAGGTTGAAATTATTGGAATGCAGGGATTTAGCTCTTATAAGAGGAGGGTGTCTTGATTTAAGTCGATTTATGTTGAGGTCATCAATATCCTGATGGATCGGAAGTTGTGGATTAGACAATATTTTCCTATATTCCCTGAGCAAAGTGCTGTCCCTTCGGAGTGCAGATGGAGGGATATGGCTCAAAATAGGTAACCAGTGAATAGGAGTTGATTTAAGAGTACCTGTTATGATACGTAGAGTAGCATTTAGTTGGGCATCCAGTTTTTTAATGTGAGTACTGTTCATCCATACCGGTGCACAGTATTCTGCTGCAGAGAAAACCAAGCCAAGAGCAGAGATCCGTAAGGTGGACGGCGAAGAATCCCATGTAGTTCCACATAGTCTTTGGAGGACGTTGTTTCTGGTATTAACCTTGCAGCTAAATTCATCAGATGTGTTTTAAAAGATAAAGTTCTATCCAAAGTGACGCCAAGATATTTCGGGTTCATATTATGTTTCAATAAATTGTTGTCAAAGTAAACCTTTAATTCTTCATTTGCCAGCTTATTATTAAGATGAAAGCATGTAGCTTTAGTTTTTGTTTTACTCAATTGAAGTCTCCACTTGCGAAAATATTGTCCTAAGGTTGATAAGTCCTCTGTCAGGACCTTTTCAGTAATTGCAAGGTCTTTATGTCTCGTGGCAATCACCCAATCGTCTGCATATCCAAATTTCCTTGCCTTTGTTTGAGGCAAGTCAGCTATGTAAAAACTAAAAAGCAGTGGTGCCAGGACAGAGCCCTGAGGTAGGCCATTATTTAGTTTTCGTATGCTACTTCTTGAATTTCCCATGACAACTTGAAAGGGTCGGTTATTTAACATCTCATCAATTATTTTAACTATTTTTAAGCAGGGTATCACTCGAAGCAGCTTATAGATTAGGCCATGCCGCCAGACAGTATCATATGCTGCAGTGAGATCGATGTATACTGCAGATGTTTTTAATTGCCTTTGGTATCCAGCCTCCACAAAAGTAGTGAAGGCTAGTACCTGGTCTGTACAGCTCCTATTTGGTCGAAAACCAGCCTGCTCTACCGGAATATTCTCAAAAATTGTATTGCTCAATCTGTTGTAAAGAAGTCTCTCTAATAGCTTATACATCACACTCAAGAGTGAGATAGGTCGATAGCTCTCTGGTCTATCGTTAGGATTTCCAGGTTTCAGGATAGCTATGATTTTAGCTTGTTTCATAGCGAAAGGAATTTCACCTTTCTGTAAGATGTCAGTAAAGAAGCGAGCCAGCCATTGCTTAGTATACTTGCCGCTGTGTAACAGGAATTCCGGATGGACACCATCATTTCCAGGGGCTTTACCAGCTTTTAGTTGTTTAAGGGCAGCATAGATTTCTTCAGTATCAAAAGGTAGAGAGTACGCTGTATCATTTAAACATTTAGCTTTAATGGACGTAAGTTCTTTTTTAATCTTAATTGTGAATTCACGATCTCTAGGAGCTCTAGATATGTTTAATATATGTTCTGCAATACTATTTGGAGTAATCAAGATTTCTCTACCTGATTTGACAGTTGCTCCTCCCAATCTTCTAAGCAGGGACCATGCTTTCCTACTTGACTTTGTAAAAACCAAATTTTGTACAGTGTTTATCCATCTAAGGCACCTGGCATCATCTAAGCTATGAAGTAGTTCATCCCCTAATTCAAGATCACCAGATTCCAGGAATTTCCTATATAGTGATTCACTTTTTTCACTCCATCCTGGGATATAAATCTTGCGATATCCTCTAGGTATACATTTCTTGGCTACGCTAAACAGTTCTCCAACAAACCTTTTATAATTGTTGGATGTAGGTGGGATCCATCCCAAGCATTTGTCAAGATCTTCTGAGAACAAAGTCCAGTTAGCCTTGTTAAAATTCCATCTTGGGCGTGGTATACTATTTACTATAGGAATACTAAGTCCAATTCCGATAATTATTGGGCAGTGCTGGCTATGCGGGAACTGATTTAAAACTGTTCGTGTAGCTGATAACGGTTGTCTATTGTTATCTGAAGACACAAAGCACAAGTCAGGATTATATTCACAACCCCAAGCGCTGGAACTAAAGGTGCATCGATTTTTAGCATCAAACAGAAGATAAAGATTATTTTCCTCTGCCCATTTAAATACCATGTCACCATTTTTATCAGTGTCACGGTATTTCCAGCATTCATGGTGGCTGTTGAAGTCTCCCAAGTAGACAGCAGGATGGGGTAATTGTGGTAAGACGTGTTGTGGCCAAGTTATAGCTGGGGGTTTATAGATATTGCTGATTGTAATTTGTCCAACCTGTATAGTAACCACATGAATGTTATCGTCAGTGGCTGCCTTACAAAACAGGACATCCTCAATGTCACTACGGGCATATGTTGCAGTGCCGTATGTTTTGTGGTAGGTTGAACCAATTAGTTCAAAACCAGGAATCACACCTCTTGTCTGAAGTTGGTATTCATTCTCAGTATGAGTCTCTTGAATTACAACTATGTCAATTTCGTTATCCTTTAGGATTCTATGTAAGTATTGGCATTTTGCTCGACTAATGCCTTCAATATTAATTTGACATATCTTAAGTTGAGGACCAAGATCTTTGGTACTATGACCCTTAGAAGGGTCTTTGTAATGAGAAGACATAAGTAGTTTAAATAGTTAAAGAAAAAGATGTGTATTGTCCAGGAGATCCTACGGATTATTTGGACGCCAAAAGTTGCTAGCTCATTTAGTTCACGAACAGACGTTATCCAGGGTGCACCACGAGGAGGCGAACTAGCTTTACACCCCTAGCTTTAGTTTACACCCCACGAACTAGCTTTAGTTATTTGTTCGTTAGTTGTAATAGGATAAATTTCTGCTTGTCCAGATTGCTTTGATCGCGATGATTAGGATGGTTAGTTGATGTTTAGTTTCTGTATACTCACAAGGCAATTTGATGTCTTCTATATTGTGCGATCGTGTTAGAGAACATTTGTTACTTAATGTTGTCCAGAGTAGGTTCGTGTGTTTGCACTCCAGGATGGTGTGTTCGAGCGTTTCCTTGTTGTAGCATATGAAGCAGTCTATTGTTAGTTTTTTCTGCTTTCTCCATTCGTTTGTATACTACCGCATATGATATGAAGATCTAACCCAGTTACAAAACAAGTATTTCTTCATGGTAATGTTCTTGTCAGATACAAAGGCAGTCTGTAGGCAGTTATGATAAAGTTTCCAAAAGATTAAGTTTTTGTTTTACTAGGGATATTTAATTTTGAAATGGTTTTAATTACATTTTTACTTTTCAGATTGATTTGATTTATACGGTTTCGGGGTTTCGGAATAAATTTATCTATTACTTTATAATAGAGCTCCTTTGGTGTTGATGTAAAGATGATTTCGTCGGAGAAGTATTTTTTCATTGTTCTGTACGTAGCATCGTACAATTTCAAGCAGTATAGTTGGTGGTCTGAGTTTATGTATCTTCTCAATAGTTATGATTACGTTTGGTATGTGAGGTTGGAGAAATGCTTTCGCTAAACTCGCCCAGATATGGTATTTGTGCAGGTTATTTATCAATTTGATTCTCTGAACTAAAGTTTTTAGGGAGACTTCCAATAATAGCTCCTCCGTTTTCTAAACTATTATATAACGTCGTTCTTCTTATCGGTTCGAAGTTTGAGCCTCAGATGAAGGTGGCACATATTCTATCGATTTGTGACACCGCTCTTTTGGGGAGTGGTTGCGTGTGAATAAGACACCAAAAGAGGCTCAGCAGTTTCGCATTTGCTAATTTAGCTTTTCCAGTAATCGAGATATTTCTTCCTCTCTATGTAAGAAGCTTTTCTCACCTTGTCGATGTTTTTGTTCCATTGCTCGTTGTTATTCTTATCTATTAGGATTCCCAAGCTTTTGATATTGGTCTTGGACCAGTTAAATCCTAAGTAGTTTGATGGAAGATTTCCCCAGGCTCCAACCCAAAGTCCTTTGCGTTTTTTTGGATTCATTTCCGTACCAGAGATATCTTTAAATTTCTCAAAAACTAAGCTCACCATTTTAATGCTGCTTATGTCAGTGAGGATCAACGTTATGTCGTCCGCATTTGATCCGTATAAGCAGTGTATTTGATCTCGCTGTCAGGATTGTTTGGGAGGCGGTATGCTTTGATGTTGCCGTCAGCTGTAATGTGACAAAAAAGAGGTTCCACGCAAATAATAAAAAGAAGCATGGATAATGGACAGCCCTGGCGTACTGAACTATACAGGTTACATTTGTCTGTAAGTTCTCTGTTTACCAATATTTGGCTGGTGGCGTTTTCGTAACATAAGTTTATCCATTTGAAACAGTTTTTTCCAATGTTAATGTGGTTTAGAACCGACCAAAGGTAGTCGTGCCCAATGTTATCAAAAGCTTTATGGATGTCTATTTGTAGAAGGCCGCATACATCGCAGTTTGTTGGTTTTTACGGAGTTGTTGATCATGTTGACGTACCATTGTCCTATGAAAGGAAAAATTGTTTATAAAATTCAGCAGGAGGCCCATCCGGTCCTGATGATTTGTTATTTGGCATAATATTTAGCGCTGCTTTGCATTCGTTATAAGTGATGTTTCTATTTAGCTCAGTACTCTGCTTATCGTTAAGCTTTGGCATTCGAGACATGAAGTCTCGTGCTTTTCCTTTCGAATATTTTTGAGTAGTATTGGTGAATAAACTTTCTTTATTTCTTCATCATCAGTTATTGTTTCATTATTCACATTTTTTATTGTACTGATCGTTTTAGATTGATTATGCTTTCGTTCTATTTGATAAAACTTTTTGGACGGATGGGTTTCCTGTTCACAGAGCTCTGCACGAGATCGGATAAATGCTCCATATAGACGGTTCTCATTATATAGACGGTTTGACTTTTGCGTTTGCAATGGATGTTTGGTGTTTACCAGGGTGTAAGGTCTCGTCCGTATATACCTGTTTCAGCTCTCGTATCCCGTTATGGTATTCTTTACGACGTTGTTTTTCTTTATTTATACTTATCTTAACTGCGGTATTTTTAATAGGCTATTTCATTTCGTAGTTCTCCACCAAAGCACAGTCGTTTTCTCCCGTGACGTTAAATATCGCTTGGGTTGTTTTGGTAAGGAAGTCCACATCTTTTAGTAGATTTACGTTCATTTTCCAGGATGTAGTTACTCTATGTTTGGATTTGCAATTCCTCTTTGTGAAGTTGTTAAAATAACATCTCTATGATTAGTTAAATGATTCGGAAGGATTTCGCATTCCGATGTTATCTGATATTTCTAGTCAAATATATAGGCTATCTGACTAGAAATATAGAATCTATCCAAACGGGAGTGAGAGTTATTCTGATGGTAGGCGAATTCACATTTATGGGGTTCATTTTACGCTAAACGTCTATTAAGTCAAACCGATCTTTCAGAGTCTGAAAAATTTTAGTTTCGCTTTTATTGCAGGTGTTTCCTATTCTGTCTATATCCTTCTCCACAAAGTTGAAGTCACCGCCTAATACGATTTCGTTAGTATTAATAGAATCTAGATAAAAATCAATGATATTGATAAAGTCTCGTCTTGCCTTCGGATCTCCTGATGGGCAGTACATAGAAATGATTATCTGCATTTCTCGTGAAAATTCTATATCACAAAAAACCAAACGACCGTGGTCGTCGTGTTCTCGGTATACGATATTGATGCCATGTTTAACGAGAATCGCCGTTCCTGCGTTGCCTCTGTTACCATGGGATCAGATACATTGATAAAATTTGTTTATGTTACGGAAAAATTGATAAAAATTTTCCTTTTCACTTAGACCAGTGAGCCACCCGTCGTTAACGCGATTATTCGGGCTCGCATATCATGCGATTTCTTCTTGTGCTTCGACTTAATTTACGACTAAACGTTCGTCGATTTTCCAGAGTTTCTCCCACTTTCATTCCAACACATTTAGTTAATGGCATGCAAAAGAACACTCGCATTTGCTAAAATCCTATTATGGCAAATTCACAAGGTCTGCCTTAGTGGACAGTCTTCTCGTCGCACACGTTTTTCCATCCCATACATTATTTTCTTTCTCCCGCACGGTTGAATCCTGCACACTCCACGCCTCTTTGTCGAATCAACACTTTTCGCATTTCGTTGCGCAGTTTCAAACTTTTTCATAGCACGGAATCAGTTTTATCTCCTTGTGCGTGGTCGCGACGGGCTTTGCCCATGCGTTGCTTAAGTAGTCATCGTTTTCGTCTTGTTTTACAGCAGAAAATCCGAATGGTCTACCTGCCCCAATTGTACAGATTGCTGTTCGGACACAGTTTTCGACTGGCTCGCAAAACAATGCATGAAACTTTCAACAAAGCAATTTTATATTATATATTATACTAGCTTACCCGTCGCGCATTGCTGCGATCTCAGAAGAGATGAAATTCAAGCAAACTCGTTATAATAAAATTAAATTTTCATTTTATCATTTTTATTGAAATATATTATTATTATTCGTTTTCATCGGGAAAACATTTCAAAGTGTCGTTTCAATTCTATTTATTTATTGGAGTGCTCGTGGATACACGATATTTTTTGTTTTTTCGTCTGGTGCGTACACGAATAATTCGGAAGGTTTTCCGACGCGTGAGCTGGCCACATACAGTTGTCCATGCGAGAAGCACGGATTCTCCAAATTTAGCCCACACACTTGCAGCGATTGTCAAAAGCGCGATATTCCCCATTTATATATATATTTTTAAATCCTTTATAATTTTAATTATTTAATTGCTCCTTCCTCTCTTCCTTGGCATGTTGGGAAATTTCTGATAGTTAGATAATAAACCGTTTTATTGTAATTTGTCTTTTTAAATTATTTCGAGTCGATATTAAAATTTGAAAAAGGGCGATACCTAGATCGGTAAAATAGGCGAATTTCTTCCTACAACTTCGGTCGTTGTTCGGGGTACAGTTAAGATTTTAACGAAGTTCGAGCGAAAACATAATTAGCAAAAAAAGTCGAAATAAAGTGATTAAACAAAAATGATTACAAATATCGTAAATAACAGTTCACAAATGCATATATAGAGACATATATATTTTTGAAGGGGGGAAATGGTCTTCACAATTTGAAATCGATCAAACACACTATGCGCGAATGCTCGTGTAAACGCGCGCCATCTATCGTAGGATAAATGTACTTCGCGGGAGTGTATTAAAAAACTTCCCGAAGTTTCATGGCAATCGTACTATGCCACAAACCTTCGCCGGAGTATATTAAACAACTTCCCAAAGTTTCATGGCAATCGGATAAACGGTGTGGTAATGCATGAAGGACATAGGACACACAGACACACAGACAGACATACATTCATTTTTATATATATAGATACGATAAGTTATATAATATATTGTCCTTAACCACGGATCTCTTTCGAGAGCTATCCAGTTGGGAGGTGAACCATTTCAACAAACGAATTTAAGTTAGCCATATGGGCGAACAGTTAAGATGGCAGTCTACCGCTTTGGGCGAACGGGTCAAAAACCCAGAAGTTTTTCGGAAGTGGTCCGTCCAGATACGTGAGAGATAACGATTTCCCACGGTTAGTCAGCATACTCACACTGATGTCAGAGAAGTGGAATTCTAAGTCTCCGGGCTCCACCAACATTGGTGTACTCACATCTAGTTTAGTGGTTTCCAAAATGGACGCTATCGCATCCCTGCGGGAGGTGAGTAAATATAGGGGGCGAAAAGAAGCAAGTGGGCGGCAGGGAGACGCTGGAGGCAGGGTACCGAACAATGACCATACGGAAAGGTTGGAGTCACTGACAGCCTTCCCCTTTTCTGTTTATTTTAATTTACGGCAACGCTACACTTGAGTGATTTGCTTAGGGAGGATGCCTTCCGGGAGGTCTTTTTAAGGGTAACTGGCCGCTATTCAGGCGTTACAGACGTGGAGAAAACTCGGAAAACTCCACGTGGCCAGCTCGTCCTGGCCAGGCGTGAACCAACGACCGAACTCCCAGTGTTCGGGGAACGGAACCGTTTGGCCACTGGTGGGCCCCTTTTCTCTGTTAAACGAATAAAAAGACACGTTGCGTTTAATGGTTTCCAGATGTTGAGAACAATGTACGGTAAGGACACAAAATGTGATGTTCACAGAAAAGTTTTCTTAAGAATATTTCCCAGCCTTTCTCACACAACAGAAAATGGGTTAGGGGCGTTGGGTATAACTTTATGGAACAAAGGGGGCAGCGCAGAGGCGGATTACAGTGGATTGAGACCCCCGCCACAGAAAAAATATTGGGCCCTCCAAAAAAAAAAAAAAAACAGGGAAAATAAAAATACATGTTAACCATATTTTAAATTAAATTAAAAATATTATATACAGTAGAACCTCGATTATCCTCCCCCCGATCAACCGACCCCTCGGTTAACCGACCGTCCTAGTCGGCAAATTTCAAATGTCCGCTAGTGATGTGGCGCTACAATATTTGGCTATGTCTTGGCTACTTTAATATTATTTTTACGTGTTTTAGCTGGCAACACTCATTCGACCATGAAAGGGAGCCAGTATTTAAACGAAGCTTAATTTTCTAATTTTTAACGATACAATAGCGACGATTATTATTTTAAAAAATTTTTGTTAGGCTTAACATCGATGAAAATTCAACGCAAAATAGGTTAATAGCGATATACTAATATACTAATTACATGGGATATAATAATATACTACACTAATAATGGATTTTTTCATACTTTTCGGTTATCCGACTTTTCAATTATCCGACCAACCCCAGTCCCCAATTGGGTCGGATAATCGAGACTCTACTGTAATGGATTTTTTCATACTTTTCGGTTATCCGACTTTTCAATTATCCGACCAACCCCAGTCCCCAATTAGGGCGGATAATCGAGGTTCTACTGTACTATCAATGTTTTATTTTGAATAAAATTTGAATATAATATATCATATGTAACATTCCAATTTTATCGCCGATTGTAATTAAAATTTTACGTATAAAACCAAACTTGATATCATTAGAAAAATGTGTAAAGTTGGGGTTTTGCAGAGTCCTTCAGAAGCAGGTCCAGGGAGCGCGCCGTTAAATCCTCCTCTGGGGTGGTGGATGAAAAAGTTTGGGAATCGCTGGTCTAGCCCCTCAGAGAGCATTAGTTCTAAATTATGCTGCTACGGCCAACAGCGTTAATGGCGGGACTCGACACGTATTTTCTGGTCATAGTTACAAATTACGAATGCTTTATTAGTAATTTGTATTAACTAAAAACCGAAAACAAGTTTAATTTTTAGATTACAGTACTTATAAATGAATGATTTTCTTCGTACGCAACGTCAGCCTTTTGCGAAATTCTTATCTTTAATAACATTCATAATTAATCTTCAAATAAGAACATGGACAAATGAAATTATTGCAGATTTTTTTATATTATCTTGCTGATATTATATGTAAATGAAATGGATTATGTATATTACATTTCAAAAGATATTTCCATTGTTTCTTGTTTTATTAATTGGTCAAGAAAACTATTTGTTTCAAGTCCGCCATACTTTCTCTCTGTTATACAGTTGTGGCCGCCAGCGCCAGAGATCCTGAACACTGTCTGGCAACACTTGCCAAGATCACGAACTCTGTCTGGCAACACTTGCCAACAAGAGTGGCTGGCAACGTCAAAAAAGAAAAGGCGCGAAAGTTCGTTGGATTTTGTCCGGGTGTTGCCCGAGGATGTCTGTGACAGTTCTAACCTTTTCTAATAAAGTTCTTTTTTGTTACTGTTCGTGTTTGCCTGCTTAATGTTAGATCTAAACATCAGTAGGATTGAATGACAAAGTGGTGACCCGAACGTGATCCGATTAATGAACTACCTGGACTTTCGACTGAATTGGATAGCGAACAACTCTGTGTCTATGATGGAACTTTTTTAACAGGATATGCAGGTATGATCAGTTTCTAAATCGTAAATTCGATAGGAAGACGGTGGGTAAATCTTACCGAAGACTAGGAGTACGTGACTCAGGCTAAGCTTTATCCAAGACTATCCCGCTTTCTTTGTAGCCGCATAGTTAAGCGCCCGGAATGGCGGAACAGAACGAGTTGGAAATCGGACGTGTACAGGCAAAAATGCCTATCTTTACTAAAACCAACATCAAATTATTTTTTGTGCAGCTAGACGCGGCTTTTGCCATTAATCGGATTACAAGTGAGAACACTAAGTACAACTATTTAATCAATTCCCTGGACGCGGAGATTCTATCTAATGTTAGTGACTTAGTATTTGACCGTCCAGCCGAGGCTCCGTTTTCTAAACTTAAAGATCGACTCCTCGAAATTTTCCAGAACTCCGCTGCTAAAGAGGCTAAAATTCTGCTTGAAGATCTGGCGTTAGGGGATCAGAAACCCAGCGTTTTACTCCGTAAAATGAGGGAGCTTTCAGCGGGCAAAATTACCGAAGAATTTCTTAGAAACTTGTGGCTCCAACGTCTCCCCAAAAATATTCAGACCGTATTGGCTGTTAGCAGTGATGAACTAGACAAGCTAGCCATCCTTGCTGACAAGGTTGCTGAACTTACAGAACCAACCCAACTGGCCAGCATCAACTTGAAAGACGAAAATCCCGTAATCAAAAACCTTGAACTGCAGATTTTAGAACTCACAAAGAAGGTTGCAGAACTTAATGTATCGCGTACTGCTCGTCCCCGTTATCGTAGTAGAGAGAGAAACCGACATAACCCGAATTCGAGGCACCGCGTTAGTTCACGCTCTCGGGGAAGAAGCCTCAGTCGTCAGGGATATTGTTACTACCACAGTAAGTTTGGATCAGCTGCTTGGAAATGTCGTTCGCCGTGTTCCTTTAATCGAACTGCTGATCAGGGAAACGAGAGCAGCCAGCCGCAGTAACGGCCTGTGGGTCCAGTCTGGCTCCTAAATATAGCCGTTTGTTTGTGTATGACAACAAAACTGGCCTAAATTTCTTAATTGATTCTGGAGCAGATTTATCGATCATTCCCAACCGCACTAAGAATCAGCCTACAAAGGTTGAATTGTATGCTGCCAACGACTCTAAAATCTCGACGTATGGAACAAAAGTGCTAGAACTTGACCTCAACTTAAGACGTTCTTTCAGATGGGAATTCACCATAGCTGATGTGCAGAAGCCTATAATCGGTGCAGACTTTTTGGCCAACTTTGGACTCATTCTCGACATCAGAAACAGATTACTGGTTGACCCCCTGACTTCCCTTACTACACGAGGAAGATATTATACAGGACCACCTACTTCAGTCAAAACTATAATCAGCAATTCCCCAATGCAGGATATCCTCAAGGACTTTCCACATCTCACTCGTCCTCGACCGTTTTCAGATAAGGTCAGGCACAACACAGTGCATTATATCGAGACACACGGTCCACCCGTATTTGCTAAACCTCGTAGATTGCACCCGGCTCAACTGCAAGTAGCAAAGCAAGAATTCCAGCACATGATGGAGCTAGGTATATGCAGACCATCAAAGTCCAACTGGGCTTCTCCCCTCCATATGGTGCCGAAGGGCCGTAACGATTGGAGACCTACGGGAGACTACCGTGCCCTGAATAGGATAACTGTTCCCGATCACTATCCAGTGCCACACATCCACGATTTTGGTCAAAATCTACACGGAGCTCGAATATTTTCCAAGATCGATTTGGTTAGGGCCTTCCATCATATACCAGTTAACCCAGATGATGTGCCAAAGACAGCCATTACGACGCCATTTGGGCTATTTGAATTCATTTTCCTCCCTTTTGGTCTCTGCAATGCAGCCCAATCATTTCAACGATTCATGCATGAAGTTCTGCGAGGCCTAAACTTCTGCTTTTCATACCTAGATGACATCCTCATCGCTAGCACTTCGTGGGAGGAACATAAGATGCACATGCGGCAAGTGTTTCAACGCCTAGACAAGTACGGTCTGCAAATCAATGCATCCAAGTGTACTTTTGCTGCCTCACATGTATCATTCTTAGGATACATGGTGTCTCCCCACGGCATTATGCCACTTCCGGAACGTGTATCTGCCGTAACTCAACAGAAGCGACCACAGACCCTCAAACAACTGAGAAGGTTCTTGGGCATCTTGAACTTCTATCGTAGGTTCCTACCCAATGCGGCCCATCACCAAGCTCCTTTGCACGACCTACTTAAAGGAGCAAAGAAAAACGACCAACGTGAGATTAAATGGACTGACAATTCTATTCAGGCATTTGAGTCATGTAAATCACAATTAGCAGAAGCCACCTTACTACACCATCCTTCACCAAGTGCTACCCTTGCACTTCACGTCGATGCATCTGATTCTGCTGTGGGCGCTGCCCTTCATCAAGTTACAGCACAAGGTCTCCAGCCACTGGCGTTCTTTTCCCGCAAGCTGAGTAACTCTCAGCGTCAGTATTCTGCATACGACCGAGAACTTCTGGCTGTGTATTTGGCTGTGAAACATTTCCGATTTATGCTGGAAGCACGACAGTTCACCATTTACACAGACCATAAACCATTGACGTTTGCTTTCCAGCAACGACACGACAAATGTACACCCCGTCAGTTGAGACATCTCGACTTTATAGGACAATTCTCGACAGACATCAGACACATAAAGGGAATCGATAATGTTCCAGCTGATGCTCTCTCCCGTATTGAATCAATTAGTAGCCCATCTATAGATTATAGCAAAATTGCAAAAGACCAACAGCAAGATCCTGAGCTCCAGTCTCTCCTGACTTCAAGTGACTCATCACTTGTACTTAAGAAGTTTAAACTTCCTGATAGTGATGTCGAAATTTACTGTGATGTATCGACAGGTCGCATTCGTCCATACATTCCACCTAATTATCGTCGCACTGCTTTCAACACTGTCCATAACCTGTCCCATCCAGGTGTAAGGGGCTCAACCAGATTGGTAAAAGCAAAATTTGTTTGGCCGTCCATCAGTAAAGACTGCCAGACATGGTCTCGCACCTGCATTTCTTGTCAGCGGTCGAAAATCCAGAGACATGTCGCTAGCCCTTTGGGAACCTTTCCTATTCCAGACGCTAGATTTTTAAACATTCATATTGATATTGTTGGTCCATTGCCACCTTCCAACGGCTCAACATACTGCCTCACAATCATCGATAGATTTTCTCGTTGGCCTGAGGCAATCCCGTTGCCAGATATAGCGGCTGAAACAGTAGCTTCAGCCTTATATTCAGGTTGGATATCTCGCTTTGGAGTGCCTGCCCAAATAACATCTGACCAAGGACGTCAATTCGAGTCTAGCCTATTCAAATCCCTCACTCAACTTCTTGGTGCCAAAAGAGTTAGGACAACAGCATACCACCCAATTGCGAATGGCATTGTTGAACGCTTTCATCGTTCACTTAAAACTGCCATCAAATGCCACTCTACTGACAGGTGGACGGAAGTACTACCTACAGTCTTGTTAGGATTGCGAACTGCGCTTCGTGAAGACACCAATATTACTGCAGCTGAAATGATCTATGGCACCAGCCTCCGATTGCCTGGAGAATTTTTCGTCCCAGGTTCTCAGGACATCAATCCATGTTCTTTCGTCGAAAAACTCAGAACGATGATGGCGAACTTAAAACCAGTGCCTGTTGTGCACCACTCCTATCGCAACCCATTTATCCACAAAGAACTGCACTCATGTTCCCACGTATTTCTCCGCAATGATGCTGTACGGAAGCCCTTGCAGCCTCCATACGATGGACCCTACGAAGTCGTGTCACGCGGTAGCAAGACATTCACTCTATGCATAAAGGGAAAAGAAACTGTAGTTTCTATTGATCGCCTGAAACCGGCTTTTATTCTCGCAGCGAGCGAGTCGGACCAGTTACCCCCAACGTCTCCAATGCCAAGACCAGCGACGACTAAACATACGACAGAAGATCGAGCCCCAACGCGACAAACTACCACGCGCTCTGGCCGACATGTATCGTTTCCCGTTCGTTTCGTGTCTCAGACACTGGTGGGGGAGTAGCTGTGGCCGCCAGCGCCAGAGATCCTGAACACTGTCTGGCAACACTTGCCAAGATCACGAACTCTGTCTGGCAACACTTGCCAACAAGAGTGGCTGGCAACGTAAAAAAAGAAAAGGCGCGAAAGTTCGTTGGATTTTGTCCGGGTGTTGCCCGAGGATGTCTGTGACAGTTCTAACCTTTTCTAATAAAGTTCTTTTTTGTTACTGTTCGTGTTTGCCTGCTTAATGTTAGATCTAAACATCAGTAGGACAGAATGACACAGTAAACAACAGAGCCGGGAAAATAAAAATAAAAATAATTCACTATTTCAAAGTTATTTAAAATATATTGAATTACATGTTATTTAAATTATAATAGTATATTAATAATGATAAACTGTTTATTTATTCAGATGTTTCTGTACTTATATATAATATTTCAATAGTAATTATCAGCATCATTCCAGATGAGCAATAAGGTCAAATATATATCAAACCAGAATATATTTGGCCTTACATATACAAAGGTTTGATACAGATTTATAAGGCTTTAATTAGTAACTTGATAATATTTAAAGTCTTGGAGCGGATTATGTTCGTTAACCAATCACTCACTGTACTTAAAAATCACATTATATATATATATATTTATCTTACAAAAAGAAATTAGCTTTTATAATTTATATTTTACCTCCATAAGAAAATCTAGTCGACTACCTGGATTATGTAAAAAAGTTTTCTGCTCTATTCATAATTCAACCTAAAGTCAATAATTTTATAAATAAATAAAGATTTTGAAAAATAAGATGTTGTATCATGTTGTACGAGTCACTTAGCTTTTACAAATACGTGAGCCGTTCACAGCCCGGCACACGTATTTGTAAAATCTAAGTGACTCGTACAACATGGAATTCATATAAAACGAAATTATCAACAGTTTTATAGGGGGTCGACTGTAATTAATCTGTTTTAATTATAACTATTTAGTTGTTCTGTTCTTATAACAACAAACAAACAGTCTTAATGAATGTTTTCAAATTTCGTAAATTTCTAATATCATGATAATTATTGGGATTACAAATAATAACGAAAGGTATGTTTTTAGACTAAACGTCTCTCTCAGTATATAATAATTCATTATTCTAACTAGTGATTACTTAATTTGTTTGTTAAAGAAATGATACTCTATACTAGATAATGTTAAAAAAAACCCACTTATAACGACGTAAAACCGTTTTAACGTCATATTTGAAGCACTCCCAAATTTAGAAAATTAGATTACAAATTTTTTTTAACCTAGAAGAAACTACGTGTTCGGTCCTAAGGTCAGAGTTCACTTCTTAGAATGACTGCGGGTAGTATTCTCCCCTACCTGACTTCGGTGGGGTGAGGTGGCTGTTTTGCCTGTTTGTAGAAAAGGGTCGCCATTTTGTATTTTATTTTGACTCGATTCTCGGTCCTCCGACTAACTACGAGTCTGGATTTTTTTATGCGCAAATGATTTGGGCACCTAATACTCTGTGCCAAATATCAACTCTCGACATGTACTCCTTCATACCTCTATGCCAGTAAGAACGAGAGATTTTATAAACAGGACAGTCTTGTCAATAACTTGTAATGCTGAAAAAATTGTATGATCTATGATCTGATAAAAAAAAAAACACAATATGTTCAAGCACATTAATCATTGTTTTACATATACAATAATAAAATATATATAGAATAAGGTACTCGTTATTAACAAAAATAAGTAGCACAATTAGAATCAAGTACAGTAGAACCTTGATTATCTGAGGTAATTTGAACCAATGCTATCTCAGATAACTAAAAACTTAAATAAAGCAAATAGCCACAGCTATTTCATATTAAAAATTATGAATAAAAATGATTTATATGGTATATCATTTTTAAATCTCTTTTTTTTTTACCTTAGTGATTTTAATCCTATATAAAAATTATTATTCTTATATCATTTATTACACTGCTAATACATACATGCAATACTTTTAAGAATAAAAATGTGTATTATTGTATTTACATTTTAATATGAATACTGTAATTCACATTGAAATCCAATGATAAAAATTTAAGATAGCAATTTCTTTCATTCTTTGATTTTACAAACAACTCAGAAATTCAGTCTCTTAAAGAAATGATTTGATATTTAATTAAAATATTTACTTCTATGGAGTTTAAAAACAGATGAGCGTAAAGTCAATAATTATACTGTAAATAAATAAAGATTTTGAAAAATAACATCCAGTTATTTAAATTAAGTTTTATGTTATGGGAATAGAACAAAAGTTCTTCAGAAATTATCATTATAGATTAACTAAAAACAAGGTCATAATTGATTAAAATTTATTAATAAAAAAGGTTATATAATAACAAGTTTGCCAGCTTAAATAACAAGTACAGAAATATGGTTTTAAAGTCATAAAATCTTTAAGTTATGCCTTAAAATTATTATTTAGGATAACTTGATTATCCTAAATTTCGTTTATATATAAAATATGTCGTATAAAGTTAAATTACTTAGCCTTTTTGATGGAAAACAAATAAAAAGACCTATTATTTCGGTTAAAAGTTATTTATTAATAACTTTAACCGAATCGATGTTATTGAATTATTAATATAGCCATAAAAATGATTTTCGAAACCAACGAATACAAACTCAATTGTGCATTTTTAACATTAAAATGCAATTTCTATAAACGTAAAAAAAAAAGAAAATAAAATACATTCAATTTGAAAATAATTTTTCTTTTAATCCTGATTTTAAATCTTCCAAATCGCTCGTTATTAAATAATTAAAACAATAAAATCTTTTCCTTCTTAATTGTTTTAATTTAATTTTTTTTTATCAAATATTTTCTATGAAGTTCATAAGATTTTATAAATTATGATTATTATTTTTTAAATATATGTTATATAAGAAGATATCTTTCAAACATTTATGCCAATTTCGGGGCAGAATCTTAATATAAATTATTTAATTTTTCCTTTATAATGATTATCAAATAACTTTTTAATAGATATTATCTTTACCTTATTATACATGAAAATGTGTTAAAATTGCGTTATGGCGTCGGCTTCGAGATAGGGAGAGTTTATTTCCGCGTTATTTTCAGGGAATTCCAATTTCGTTTCCGAGATTAAGAATTGATTTAAAACGTCCGTTATTTATCGTACGTTGTACTTAACGTGTTCGTAATTAAATATGGCCGGGGCGGTTCGTTTTTCAACGTAAAATCTCGTTTAATTTGGATGCCACAACAGTTTTCCAGCATCCACGTCATTCGTACAAAGTAGTTTTCACCGTAATTTCTTAGTGTATAAAAATTTACTACGAAGGTATTAGGGTGAAAATTATTCCATAAGGCACGCCATTTTACAAACTGTGCGCGAGGAGAAAGTACACTTTAACAAAAGAAATTATCCTGTACATACGATACATGCTACAAGAGTGCGTATTTGTTTATATTTGTATGCGCGTACGTGGAAAAATGCTCCTATCATGTAATCAATATGACTTCGATCTTTGGTGTTTTGGCTGGTGTGCACGTTCGTGCGCACCGGCCAAAGATCCTCGCGACAAATTGAAATGTATTTCAAAACTGTTTTTGGCATACAATAATATAATTCGATTTTTCCGTTTTTTACATAGAACGGGTTTCTGAACGTAAATATTACACACACATCAATACACAGAGGAGTGCAATAGTAGTATAAAAAACATAAGTAGGTAGGGAAAAATCATATATTTACACACAAATTAAATTCACAAATAATACGAGGTTTAGGTTTTATTCGTTATAAGGTAACCCTACACGTGGACGATCTGTCGAAAGGGGAAGAATATCTCCTGGGGTTCTTTTATGGGAAACTGGCCCGTTTAGGTATCATAATTTCAAATTCCTTACGTGACAAGATAAAAATAATAATAAACACCAAACATACGTATTTCTCAAATTCACAGCAACTGTATAACTTTTGCACCGGTATATAGGGTGTACTTTGTTGTTTGTGCGTGCGTAAATCTATTTAGAAAACTAGCAAATTTAGTAGGCTACTTTTATACATCGCAGTAGCTTTTGTGATTAACTTTTAAACATTAAAATACTTCACTGGCAACTGCTTTGTGTGCATTTTACCCACAATAATAATAAATAACTGCACAATTTATGGTTATTTTTTAAAAAATGTACTGTACTGTACTGTACACTTTCTTCTTACAAATTACCATTCTACCTGTAAAAATTATTTCGAATGCCCCATTTGTTAATGGTCATTAAAAGGAATTTTCGTTTGGTGCCACTCAAGTTTTCTTTTTATTGTTTTTAAAATTTACAAAACCGTGCTCGTTACATATTACAATTTGACAATTTTAATTTCGAGTATTTTTAACGGGCGAAATACGTTTGGAGTATTTAGTACCTGAGTAAACGAGTGTGGAAAATTTGAACTTGAAATATTGCGACGGACGTAAAATCGAGTAAGAACGAGCAGTTTACAGTGTTTGACTCGACGAAAATAAGACCTACGGCAGTTGTTTTAATTGTATATTTATATTATATATTTTAAAAAATAACAATATAAATACTCGGCCAAGGCAAACGGGCGTCCTTCGTCTCTGTACAGGCAGCCGAATACGGGAAAATCGGGAATGTTTAGATGATGCCGCTCCACCTCGATATAACGCTACTTTTGGACCGCGGGCGTGCTACGCCTCCGACCTCTTGGCTCCTCCTTCGACACATCTCAATATTTCTTTTACTAAAAATATATATATATAGGGGGGTCTTCCCGTCCGGCTGCCCAACACGATAAATGCCATTTCGACGGATAGGGTCGACGGACGTTAGGAGGATACTTCGGTGGACGATTCCAAGATGTCGGAGGAGGAGTTGGGAGGCGGCGACTGATCGGAAAGATGCGTTTCCAACGTCTTGACGGTGCTGAGGATGTTGGCTCGCTGCAGCGGACTCATCTGCTGCACGATGTGAACGGCCGAGTCCACCGCCACTTCTGGGTAATCTTGTAACAATCTGAAAGGGGGAATCGGTTAGAGGGGTAAAGGACGGGGTGAGGGGACGGGGAGGAGTTACTTACTTGCGAATGTGAGACAACACGGCGTCTCGTTTCAGGCAGTGGATGTTGTCCTTAACCACGGATCTCTCTCGAGAGCTATCCAGTTGGGAGGTGAACCATTCCACCACGGCCTTGTTGTCGTCCCACAGATATTGCTGTCGGTATAAACGGAAATTAACGGAAGAACTTCCTCCCGCGCCGCTCGAGAGCGGAAAAACTTACATTGACGGCTTCGTGATACTCCAAGAACCACCGACGGAACATGGATTCGATCTCCCCGTCGCTCAAGTTGGGTTTCACTTCCAGGATTTCCGCTTTGATCCGGTCCTGAATCAGCAGGCGGCGGAGTCTCCAATACAAAAGGGTTCGACTTTTGGACCAGGGAAGAACGTCCTGCGAGGGAAGAGGGTGAGCCCGGCACTTTTTCTCGCCAATTCTTTCGATGGTCGGCTTACCTGCATCACTCCCTTCTCCTGCATGTGGGCGGGAGTGTCGTGTAAATCGGCGAACGTCAGAGCCACCTGGTGGTAGATGGGCAGTAACAGCGTTTCCCTTTGTTCAAGTTGCCTCTTCAGCGCTTCCTTCTCGCTCTGGGACACGTCCGATGCTTTTAGCTGCGACAGAATTTCCACGCAGGCGCTGTCGATTCGGTGCATGCTTTTCAACAAGTCCTTCTTACGAAATCTGATTTCTACGGTTCCCTCCGGTTCTAATATTCCTCCCCTGAACGAGAAATCGGTTTCAACCGGCATCCGACCGTTTTTTAAACCCTAACTTATTAAGTAGGAATCGACTCTACCTGCTTTCGGGTGCCGCGTACATTTCCATGTGTTTTTCGTTGATGGTGGCGTCCACCACCACCCACGCTCCTCCCCTCAATTCCGCGTAGGGAGGGATGTAGACGATGATCGGCTGGTTGTATTCCCTCAGTGCATCGACTATATAAGCTCCGAATTTGAGTACTTGGTCGTACATGTCTACGAGAAAAAGACGAATTAGTAATACGAAAAACAATTTAGTAACCAAATTCTTGGAATATTTACCTTTCATTCCTCCCGAGAACCCTCTCCAGTTGGCAAAAATAAAGAGAGGCAGATCTTCCTTGTTGAAATCTAGAATGGCCTGTGCGGTTTTGTAAGCCGAATCGGGGAACCACACCTGTCCTGCCTGAGACACCACCTGCAAAATTTGAATATTTTAAACGTTAGAAAAACAATGGAAAATTCTATTTTTGGGCCGTAATTTTGGGGGCGGAAAGTACCTTGGCTTCGGAATCGAGATTTGCTGGATCGGCCGGGATGTCTATCTCCACGGTTCTCGTCTCCACCGCGATGACGCCCACCGGAATGCCTCCCAGTCTGGCTCTTCCGCAAACCACGGTCTTGGCCCAAGTCTGCATCACTTCCATGAACGAACCGTGGTCGAAGAATCCGTCCTCCCAAAATCCAGAAAGAGCTGCGTGCGCGTGACGTCGTTTATTAATTAAAATAATTTAACGTAGATAATTATTTCGCAAAGAAAAGCATTTTTACTTACTGGGACTCTCTCTTCCCGCCAGTAACCATCTGGGATCGTAAGGAGCGCGAGCTGGCATGTAAATAACGTCTCTGTCGATGGAATCTAATGATTCTATTACGGGTAATTCCGCTCCTCTTTTCTGATTTTTTTAAAAAAATTGTGTTTTTAATAAAGGGAAGAAAACTCTTGTAAAAAATATATATAAAAATTCAATCTTTATTGAATCTAAAAATGATAAGATTCAGATAATTAGATTTTTTATTCTACAGCGACAACCTGTAAGTAAATATACGCTCCATACTTTAGGTCACCGTCTTTTATTGCACGGTGTCCACGTGACACAAATGCCATGTGTACATATTAAAACCTCAAAGCTTTAATTTGGTTGAGCTTGAAATCAACTGGTTCTGTTATCTTCGCCCGTGGAATGTTGACCCGCTCAGTATGCAACCCATCTAAAAGTTCAGTATGCAACCCATCTAAATAAATTCAAAAATTTTTCGAAAATAATTACTTAAAAGTAATTAAGATGTTCTTCCTCCCCATCCCCTTTTATTTCACTGTACTGTATAACATATCAAACTTCCTGATAAACATACAATGAAAGCCTTTACACCTTGTTTTTAACCAGTTTTTATTGGTTTGAAAGTTTTCATGTTTTTACTACGTTTATTAGTAAATTTTTTCTACATTTTAACCAGAATATTTTTATTTTTACAGATAAACTCTCTTATTATTTTTTAACATTTTATTATATTTATTTNAAAAAAAAAAAAAAAAAAAATCAATAGAACAATCCTTCATATTTAAAGTATTAAACAACAATAATATTTTCAGTGAAAATGAATTTATTTTTATTTACAAAACAAAGATATTTAGATATCATAATCAATATAATAAAATTTTTCAATGTGCAATTTCAAATTGAAAAAAGTAAAAGTTAAAATTATACCTGCTGAAACATATCTGGAAAATCATAAACATAGGTTGTTCCATTTGACTGAGCCTGAAATCTCTTCAGTTGTAAATAATCTTTGGTCATGTATGGTGTCGACACAGGTAAATCATGTAGTGGCCCCTGTTTGGGTCCCCAAGATTCAAATTTAATGTGTCCCGTGACTGGATCAGCAACTTCTTTGTACAAATTCATGTCTAAAAAATACCCACTTTCATTTGCCAGGGCAAGTCTTATGGGTATACATTTTCCCGTAGGAGTTAATCTAATAGTCATTTTTATTTCTGCCTGCAATACCCTGAGTTTCCACAATCTTGGTCCATATCTCATAACCATTGCTCTTACATTCTCTGCAATCTGTGAATATTAAATAAATAAATTTTAAGTGACCATTTTATTTATTTAATAACTAGTTTCATGAAATCACAAAAATATATGTATTTTTAATTCATTAGTATTTTCTTATATAGTATTACCAATAAAAATAATAAAATAAAGACTGAAGAAAGGCATAAAGCCCAAAATGCATATCTGTTGTAAATAACAGCAAATAAAAATCTACTTTTGTCATCAAGAGGAGTGTTCCTGTATGATTTGTTCTCAATAGCAACTTTATGCTAACTTCCAAAGAGCATACAATGTTTATTAATAGTGTTTACTTTTAGAATCTTGGCCAGATAAAATAAATATTTTGAAAATAATACCTTTGGGATGTATGACAGCCATTTTAACATGATGTAAGTTCCTTCCAGATCGTCCGGTGCAGTTATGTGAGAAACTCCATTGTGGTGCATTATCTGAATGCCTCCTAACTGATTGTTTGACGTGTACACTTCTCGACCCAATAACTAAAATCGAAAACAGTACAAAATATGTCATTTTTGAAAGAGAGTACTAAATTATTTCAGCAAAATGAAAATTACTTTATTTAAAGCCCCAGCACCAGTCAAGATTATATGTGAATTTTCTACTTGTATGACTCTCTGTCCTAAACGAACTAGATATGCTCCAATACCAATAGCTCTGCATGTGACCTATTCCAAAACAATTTCTAATATTAACAAATTATATAATATATATAGATAGTTTCATGTCAGTTACTGTTCAAGTAATATACCAAGCTTATGGTAACAATCTCTTTATAAGCCTGAGAGCTCTCTCCTGCAATCATTCCAGCATATCGCAAATTTTCGACACCTATTCCTTCCTGTCTTCCTGTGTAATTAATATAATAGATAATTACTTTGTAAAAATTATTGAAATTAAATTCCATAATATAAGTTCAAAGAATTACCTATAATAGTTGTTATTTTATATCTTGTTTCTCCTTCATCTTCTATCAGTTCTGTTTTAACTGCATTTAATGCACTGACTTTTTTGAAGTTTTCAGGAGTGAGGTACAAATATTTATAACCCTAAAATTGTAATAGTATTACTAAAACAATATAACTATGGCATTCTAGTAGCTTTACCGAAAATATTTACTTTATCGGGTACATCTGGATCAACCCAAGCAATCTGAAACAGTGGCTTAATTTCCTCTGCCAATCCTATTCGAGCTCCGCTATTTGCCGAAATGTACAGACGAGGTATTCCTAGAGCCCGAGCTTTCTCTGATGCCCTCTAAACAAACATAAATTATATATTTAAAACTTAATACTATAAATATTTATTATAATGAAAATCATAACGTTTTAGATTTATATGTGAATTAAAAAAAAAAATTAACCAAAATAATTTTAAATAAAATTATTCTAATAAAAATAATGTAAATTTTATTGTAACATATATGTAGAAGAATTATGTTAGCTTATTTATAGGATAAAATTATTGAAGGATGTAGAGCAGTGATTCTCAACTGGTGTTCTGTAAAACACGGGTGTTTGAAAACTTGCCTCCACTGTTCCACAAAAAAAAAAAAAAAAAATTGAAGAAGTTTTTATTGTGAGTTTATTCCAGTGCACTATAACATATTACTTTATTCATAGACAATTCTATTTTTCTAATTCTATACAATAAAGTTTATTAGTTTATTGCTTCATTGTTTTGTGAAAATAGTTAACATGGAATTCTTATCAATTTTTGAATATATTGATACTAATAGATATTAATGCTAATTGCATAATAAGAAGTATGTGAATGGTGTTCTATGGCTCCAGAAAGGTTGAGAACCACTGATGTAGAGTGATAAAATATTCCCAGGAATATTACAAAATCTTTAGCAAAATCTAGATGAAAAAAGACAATATAAAAAACTCATTTAAATTATCAGATGTAGATATTTTACACAAAACTAGTCTGTCTATGGAAAAAATTGACTTGGGTATTAACCAATGAGCATCACTCATTGATCACTTAGTTGTGGCAAGTTACTTCTGGTTTCTTCTTCATTTTTTAAACACATCTCCATCATTATAAACAGTATTATGGAAACTTCATGTTCTGGTACTGGAATATGAGGAAGTTTGCTACTGTAGTAGTTAAACATATAATTCTTTACAATTAATGAAATCTATAAAAAATTAACACAATTAATGGAAAAGTTGTTCTGCCATCTAGTGAGAGAAAATAAAATAAAATTCACATATTGCTGGACATATTAAGTGAAAAGTGCTGACATCATTAGGAAATGTGCTGATTGGTTTAACTCAGTGTTTCTCAACCTCTAACGAATTGTCACTCCCTTCAACATAGTATCGCCCCCTTCACTTCAAAATTCCAATGCCGAGGCCAAGGCTAATGCCAAATTCGAACTGCATTGAATAGACTAGTGACTAGTATAATGTTATTTGTTTAATTATTGTATGATATAACAAATAAAATATCTAATTATTCTTAATATAATGTTTACTATATTAGTATAAATGAAGATATAAAATTTGATATAGAATTTGAAAAAGAGAATAAAATTAATTTTTTAGATATAACAATAAAAAATGAAAATGTGATAAATTTTCGTTTAAAACTTATAAAAAAACCATCCAACGTAAATAAAACAATAAACTACCACTCTTATATACCAGATACTGTAAAAAAGAATACATATATAATGGAGTTAAAAAATATACACACAAGAACTACCAACGAAAAGGACCGAAAAATTGAATTAAATGAATTAGAACAAAAATTCATTCTGAACAATTATCCCAAGAAAACTTTAAAAATTTGGAAAACACAGTATTATAAAAATAGATTTAATATAAAAAATAAAAAAGACAAAACATATATAGCCTTCCCATACATCACTAATATTTATGATAATTGTAATAAAATGCTTAAAAAAGAGAATGTAGTCTTGACCCCAACTTTGACCAACAAAATTTCACATAAAATACACATTAATAAATTAAAAACATATAAAACTAATAGTGACATATTGAAAAAACAGGTGCAGTCTATAAAATCAACTGTAATTGCCAAAATCCAAAAAATTATATAGGTGAAACAGGACATGCTTTAGAAATACAGATCAAAGAACATGAAGCAGCCATTCGATTAAAATATAACAACTCCCCTTGGTATAATCATATTAAAAATAGTAACTGTAATATTGATAGAAATAATATTAAAATCCTACACGAGGAGAAAAATATATATAAAAGAAAATTTAAAGAACATATTGAAATCGTAAGACGTACTAGCAATAATCTTGTAAATATCTCTAATGGAATGCAAATTGAACAGCAATGGTACGAAATTATAGAGGGCGTAACAATAAACCAGTGAATTGTTTGTAAAACCTAAACACCAAATGTTGTAAAAGTTATTGTGTATGGATTACCATTCGTGAATTTATATGACACATAACTAGTGTTCAAAATAATATTTTTCAAGTGATATTGAAGAGAAAACTTGTATGTATATTTTTTGTAAGAAATTTTTTTTTTAGATTTTTTTAAAAAACTTACTTATTACTGGGTTTATGATTGTACTTTTATTTTTAGCAATATTTGCTAAAAATAAAATATTTTACACACAGAACTATTGATTTAATAGAATATTTTCAAAAAATATAAAAGAGGAAATAAACCTGTATGTATATTTTTGTTAAAGAAAATTAAAAAAAATTTTTTTTTAAAAAAGTTTTTATATTAATTATTTGTAAATAAGTTCTATGATTGTATTATTATTATTTATAGCGATATTGTTTAATCATATTACAGTTTACGCCAAGAATGATAATTTCATATGTTAAATACAAGTACCGTATGAATGTAACTCGGGGAAAAAGAAGTGTGTAAAGTTCTTAAAGATACTGGTAATAATGTTTCCATTGTGTCATTTGACATCTCTACTCATTTTAATTTTTAATTTGTATTTTTTTCAACTCAATATCTGTAATTGTAATTCTAAAGCACTGAAGAGGAACTGGAAAATGAAACCAGTTTGAAATGCATATGAATTGAAAATACAATAAAAGAGTTTCTTGACCTGACTTGCTGTAAGATAGTCTACTGAGAGAAATATTTTCGGATTAAAGAGACAACCATTCCCTGAACAAATATACAGCTACAATTAGTAAATTCAACATTTGATTCTTTCCATTCACAGACTATAGTCAGGAATAGAAAAAATAATTAAATATTATTATAGTTGTAAACCAAGAGACAACCTTGATAATAATGGTAATTTTAATATTATCTGTTAATAAATGTATATATTATTGCTATTCTTTAACATTCATTATGATCATTCAGGAACAAATAAGTACTGACCAAAAACAATAAATCCTCCCTAGGTGCAAATGTTCCTATCATATGAGTTATATCGTTACAAATAACAATTACATCTCGCCCTTCAGGATATTCAGGTGTCATCATTGTTATTTTCCATGCGACCATACCAATCTACATATAAAAAAGAAGCAATACATTAAATTATATGACAATGAATAAGTGAATTTTGGATTTTACTACTCACATCATTCTCTCCTGGTATCCTTTTCTGTTCTACAAGTTGACCTTTGCTGTCTAATACTAACTCTACTTGTCGCATCAACTGGGCAGGTATTTCTACTTCTGGTCTGCGCATTGTATATTCTTCCCAAAGACGGTTAAGAGCCTAGATTTGAGTAATACAGATGTTATACAATGTATGCAAAAAAACATTTCTTTATTTGCTATAATATGTATATTTTTATTTTTATTTATAAACATTATAAAATGTATGCCAGTAAAAGAGTGATAAAGATGATGGTCTAAGAAAGCAAAGGAAAAGGAGATTGAGGCACAAGGTGAAGGTAAAAGCAGAAATTTGTTGAAGGAGAAGCAGATAAGCAGTATTAAACAAATCTACCATGTAAGAAAATATTTTACTTTAATTTGATATATAATGTATTTGAATTACATACAGTATATAAAATCATCCCAAGCGTTTCTAGAAAATTCAAGATCAATCATAAGCATGTTCAACATAAAACTAAACAAAGACAAAAGATTAGTTCCTACTAAGAGCAAGATTTCCTGCTAGGTGGGTATGTGATTTATTTATTAGAGTTTATTCATTTACTTTTTGTTTATTAAAATTGTGTGTTATATTTGCAATTTTATTTAGGAAAAACGTTTTCTTTAACTTTACTTAAAACTATTGATATTTTCTATTAAAAAAAAAAAGTGTAATAAATTTCTGAGCAGTATATTACTGAATATATTTTAAAAAGAACTTTCTTATAATGGAAATTTTTAAAGTGTTTTAATTGAAACTGATTGTTTAAAAACTATTAAATAACACTATTAAAATAAAAAGATTTTAGAAGTTTTTATTGAGACTACTTTAATGTTTACGATTTCGATTCTTTGTTTGAAAAATAAACAATTTTCCATTAAATTTATAAAATCAATTAAATAAAATAAAAAAATTAAATAATAATATTCAATGATTATTTGACTCTCAGAAATATTCATTTGTAAAATATGATATTTCAGATTTTTGAGATGTAGAATTGTGTTTATTTTNAAAAAAAAAAAAAAAAAAAAAAAAAAAAAAAAAAAAAAAAAAAAAAAAAAAAAAAAAAAAAAAAAAAAAAAAAAAAAAAAAAAAAAAAAAAAAAAAAAAAAAAAAAAAAAAAAAAAAAAAAAAAAAAAAAAAAAAAAAAAAAAAAAAAAAAAAAAAAAAAAAAAAAAAAAAAAAAAAAAAAAAAAAAAAAAAAAAAAAAAAAAAAAAAAAAAAAAAAAAAAAAAAAAAAAAAAAAAAAAAAAAAAAAAAAAAAAAAAAAAAAAAAAAAAAAAAAAAAAAAAAAAAAAAAAAAAAAAAAAAAAAAAAAAAAAAAAAAAAAAAAAAAAAAAAAAAAAAAAAAAAAAAAAAAAAAAAAAAAAAAAAAAAAAAAAAAAAAAAAAAAAAAAAAAAAAAAAAAAAAAAAAAAAAAAAAAAAAAAAAAAAAAAAAAAAAAAAAAAAAAAAAAAAAAAAAAAAAAAAAAAAAAAAAAAAAAAAAAAAAAAAAAAAAAAAAAAAAAAAAAAAAAAAAAAAAAAAAAAAAAAAAAAAAAAAAAAAAAAAAAAAAAAAAAAAAAAAAAAAAAAAAAAAAAAAAAAAAAAAAAAAAAAAAAAAAAAAAAAAAAAAAAAAAAAAAAAAAAAAAAAAAAAAAAAAAAAAAAAAAAAAAAAAAAAAAAAAAAAAAAAAAAAAAAAAAAAAAAAAAAAAAAAAAAAAAAAAAAAAAAAAAAAAAAAAAAAAAAAAAAAAAAAAAAAAAAAAAAAAAAAAAAAAAAAAAAAAAAAAAAAAAATCAATAGAACAATCCTTCATATTTAAAGTATTAAACAACAATAATATTTTCAGTGAAAATGAATTTATTTTTATTTACAAAACAAAGATATTTAGATATCATAATCAATATAATAAAATTTTTCAATGTGCAATTTCAAATTGAAAAAAGTAAAAGTTAAAATTATACCTGCTGAAACATATCTGGAAAATCATAAACATAGGTTGTTCCATTTGACTGAGCCTGAAATCTCTTCAGTTGTAAATAATCTTTGGTCATGTATGGTGTCGACACAGGTAAATCATGTAGTGGCCCCTGTTTGGGTCCCCAAGATTCAAATTTAATGTGTCCCGTGACTGGATCAGCAACTTCTTTGTACAAATTCATGTCTAAAAAATACCCACTTTCATTTGCCAGGGCAAGTCTTATGGGTATACATTTTCCCGTAGGAGTTAATCTAATAGTCATTTTTATTTCTGCCTGCAATACCCTGAGTTTCCACAATCTTGGTCCATATCTCATAACCATTGCTCTTACATTCTCTGCAATCTGTGAATATTAAATAAATAAATTTTAAGTGACCATTTTATTTATTTAATAACTAGTTTCATGAAATCACAAAAATATATGTATTTTTAATTCATTACTCTTAAATGTTGTTATTTTGCATACAGCAAATGAATTTTATTATTTCATTAATTATAAAAAACAAATAACAATCAATATTTTAAAAAATATTATAGTATATCCTTAATATCAAGTAATTAATCTAAAGGATCTTTACTTAATCTTATTTAAAAATTACCTTGGCAGGATCCATGGTAACTTTTGGTACAAAATTTAAAAATATGTGATTACAATCTGTTCTGAGAGCCTGGAAAAAACAATTGTGAAGTTACATAAAATTTACTCTAATATTTCAATATGATATTTTCATATAAATTTACTGTGTATTATAAAAAAAATGTAATTGTAAACATAATTTTGACTATCAGATAATTTGACTTAAGCTGTTATGAGATTTGTATCTATTACTTTTATTAACAGAATTAGTACAGAATTAAATTTAGTGTAATACAAATTTAAATTAGTGTAAGACAATTAGTAAAAAATTAAATTTTTAAATAGTAATAATTTTTATAACACTACAAAATAAGCAGTTTCATGTAATTATTGGCAATATTTTTGACATTTGTTTATGATTTATCACTAAATTTAATTCTAATCAACAAATCTTAAGACAATTATAAAAAAATAATCTAATGTTAATTCATGAATGAATTCTGTTGAGATAACAACAATTATAAAGATGTTTAAGAAAATTGAAAATCATTAAATTTAATCTTAATAAAAACTTGAATAAATTTTATATAAATTTAAAATAAAAACCTACAAGTGTATGAGTGAAAGCCACTTCTAATTCATCCATAGCTTCTAGCAACAATCTCTCTCCTTCATTTTGTAAATATTCATAAGAAGCTTCCTAAAAATAAAAACATTAATTCATTATTATTTCACTAATATTAGGTGTTATTTATATAAAGTTTACAGTTATGTTTTAATTACCTTTGTGATTAGATCTGAATGCCTAATGATAGATCGAANAAAAACAAAAAAAAAAAAAAAAAAAAAAAAAATCAATAGAACAATCCTTCATATTTAAAGTATTAAACAACAATAATATTTTCAGTGAAAATGAATTTATTTTTATTTACAAAACAAAGATATTTAGATATCATAATCAATATAATAAAATTTTTCAATGTGCAATTTCAAATTGAAAAAAGTAAAAGTTAAAATTATACCTGCTGAAACATATCTGGAAAATCATAAACATAGGTTGTTCCATTTGACTGAGCCTGAAATCTCTTCAGTTGTAAATAATCTTTGGTCATGTATGGTGTCGACACAGGTAAATCATGTAGTGGCCCCTGTTTGGGTCCCCAAGATTCAAATTTAATGTGTCCCGTGACTGGATCAGCAACTTCTTTGTACAAATTCATGTCTAAAAAATACCCACTTTCATTTGCCAGGGCAAGTCTTATGGGTATACATTTTCCCGTAGGAGTTAATCTAATAGTCATTTTTATTTCTGCCTGCAATACCCTGAGTTTCCACAATCTTGGTCCATATCTCATAACCATTGCTCTTACATTCTCTGCAATCTGTGAATATTAAATAAATAAATTTTAAGTGACCATTTTATTTATTTAATAACTAGTTTCATGAAATCACAAAAATATATGTATTTTTAATTCATTACTCTTAAATGTTGTTATTTTGCATACAGCAAATGAATTTTATTATTTCATTAATTATAAAAAACAAATAACAATCAATATTTTAAAAAATATTATAGTATATCCTTAATATCAAGTAATTAATCTAAAGGATCTTTACTTAATCTTATTTAAAAATTACCTTGGCAGGATCCATGGTAACTTTTGGTACAAAATTTAAAAATATGTGATTACAATCTGTTCTGAGAGCCTGGAAAAAACAATTGTGAAGTTACATAAAATTTACTCTAATATTTCAATATGATATTTTCATATAAATTTACTGTGTATTATAAAAAAAATGTAATTGTAAACATAATTTTGACTATCAGATAATTTGACTTAAGCTGTTATGAGATTTGTATCTATTACTTTTATTAACAGAATTAGTACAGAATTAAATTTAGTGTAATACAAATTTAAATTAGTGTAAGACAATTAGTAAAAAATTAAATTTTTAAATAGTAATAATTTTTATAACACTACAAAATAAGCAGTTTCATGTAATTATTGGCAATATTTTTGACATTTGTTTATGATTTATCACTAAATTTAATTCTAATCAACAAATCTTAAGACAATTATAAAAAAATAATCTAATGTTAATTCATGAATGAATTCTGTTGAGATAACAACAATTATAAAGATGTTTAAGAAAATTGAAAATCATTAAATTTAATCTTAATAAAAACTTGAATAAATTTTATATAAATTTAAAATAAAAACCTACAAGTGTATGAGTGAAAGCCACTTCTAATTCATCCATAGCTTCTAGCAACAATCTCTCTCCTTCATTTTGTAAATATTCATAAGAAGCTTCCTAAAAATAAAAACATTAATTCATTATTATTTCACTAATATTAGGTGTTATTTATATAAAGTTTACAGTTATGTTTTAATTACCTTTGTGATTAGATCTGAATGCCTAATGATAGATCGAATAAAAAATCTGAAATCTGTGACTTCTTGTCCTTTAGCAACCTAAACATTAAAAAAAAATATTATAAAAATGTTACGCTTAGTGATTCATTTATTTCCTATTAGTTATTTAAAAATCTTTTCCAGCAAACTTTATTGAAATATTTCAAAATAGTTTTTATTTTAATTTATTGTAAGGTATTTTTACAACTAAAAATTATCTATTCATTACCCAAAATTAATACTTATTCAAGTAAAGTAATTGAAATAAATAATAAAATCAAAATTACACAATTACCTTTGCTCTACCTAAATATAAATGCATTTTTTGATTTGCCGTAGGTATAGCTTCCAGATTATAATTACGAAGTCTGTTTATCTCCAACTGAAAAGCGAGAGCTGGCTCCAGATGACGATATATAGTATCTTCTTGAAACTGGAAAGATTTGCAAAGTATTATTAAAAGTATTAATAAATTACATTTATACTTAATTATTATAAATCACACATTATACTTACATCATTTCTAGCTCTGAAAGTGAAATACTTTGGAAAATGATGCTGTAATAAAAGAAAATGACATTTATATATATAATATAAATAACAACCCAATTTATTTGTATTGTCAGATGATTCACCAGATTATCAATTGAATTATTTTATGGCTACTAAATGAATTAAATTCAAATCAATTTGGCTAAAAGTAGACAATTACACTATCATGTCATGTTAAATTTAATAATTATAAACTAATTAATTTTAATTTAAATATTTCTGGAGGAAAAGAACTGGCCCAGTGTGAGACTTGACATGTAACTCTTGCTTAATGTGCAGATGCATTGCCAGTTATGTATCTGCATGGTAAGCATTTACTAGCGATGGGGTAATTAATTTAAATCAGAAAAATTGGACATTTTCCAAGTATCAGAATTGAGAAAATCTCGTCATGATTTCAGATTTTTAAAACGATTCTTCCAGATTTTATAATAAAATTATTTGTTTGTATACTCCAGCCTCCTCCTCTTTTTTTAGTTTGTCTTTATCATTTCTCAGTAAGTTGTAAATATTACTTTTATAAATTTTCCTCAAGTTTTTGTAAGTTGCCAGCTCATTTATTCCTCCCAGCTATTTGTTGTATGTAAATTAATTGTTTCTTTTGATTTAAATTTATTTTAATTTTTTAGTAATTTCATTCATTTTTGTTTCATAAATTTGTCTGCTTTTTAAAAATTTTAATTATAAGCAAGTTAACATTGATTGAACTATCAGGCTATCAAGTTTCAAATCAAGTCTGATGGTTGGCAAAACAGTTTAAAATGTAAACAAAATTATATTTGAATTGAAACAATATTATATAAAACTGTTTTTAATATTTAGTATGTTTACTTATAATGATAAAACGATCTTCTCATTATAATTATAAAAGTTTTTATAATGATTCACAGATGTGCTGTTATACATTAAATTTTCAAATGAGATTTGCACAATTCTGAATAAAAATACTTGTTTATGCTATTTAATCCTGTTTTGAGTTTTAAAAATTGATTTTTCAAGACAAGTCAGTCTAGATATTTGTGACTCAAGTGAATGAACTCAAAAATTAATTAACTCGTAACAACAATATTTATTCAGCTCATTTGCCAAATCTCATTTAGTATTCAATATGATGGAGTTAAATCATTTACAAGACATGCCAAGTATGAGAAGCATGAAAAAAAATATATCTTTTCATTTATCTTCCCCTCCCTGTGGTCATCATGTTGGCTAATGAAGCAGTTTTCAAAGATGGCAACCTGACATGACACAATAGAATAGTTCTTCAAGTATAAGTGATTAGTTGTAATTTCTTTCAGAGTAGTGTTGCAATATTAGCTTTATCCAAAATAAGATTACAAATTTATTTTGTAGTACACAATAAAAACATGCATATCCACTTATAAACAGAGAATTTTCATGTTTCATTCGAAAGATTTATTCTGATTTCCCAATTGTTTTCCATTCATCAGCTTAATGTTTATTAATTAATGAATGTACCTTGCTTGTAGTGTAAATCGTTAATGTTTCTAAACTAAAATAAACTTTAGAAAGTATTGTATTCAAAAGAATCAGAATGAGGAATCTTATCAGAATCAGGAAAAATTTTGGTATCATCCCATCACTAGCATTTACATAAATTGCAAATTTACTTATCTTATGATACTATTAGAAATTAATGAAAAAAGTATTTCATTGAAGCACTATGGCTAAACAATTCAGTAATAGTCTGCTGTAGATATTAAAAGAAATAACTGAATAAGTTTCCATGATAAAACAGAATTAACGGTTTTAATTTTTTGTTTCTGAAGAATAACATTCAAATCCTTCTAATACTTCTTTAAATAAGAATATTCTAAGTAAACAATCATATAGAATTCATTTAGTTTCAAATAAGTAAAAATTATTATATGGTAAGAAATACAAAAATTGTTCACACATATACAATTTTCTCATTAAATAAGAAGTGAGAAAATAATCTTAACTATTATCTTAGTTAAATAACTTTTCTCTTATTTCTGAATTTTGAATGCAATTCTTACTCTATAATATCACAATAAAAAAAATTGATCTTGAAATTTATATTTCACAGACTTCTATATTCCTAAAATTTGAAATTTTAACATTACTATTCACACTTCAAAAAAAATTAAATATGTACTTACACGATGTAATACAAGAAAAGTTATTCTTCTGACCATCTTTTTCTTCAATGTTTCTTTCTATAAATAACAAATATTAAAAAAAGTTATTTGTAGTCTCTCTCACGGCCNTTTTAAAAAATTCTTAAGATTATAAGAGTCTACTTAAATTAACAAACAACAAGCTGTTTAAAATTAATTTTAATGTTTGTTCAGAAATATTAAATTTAATATGATAAAACAGAATTAGTATACTAAAAATTATCATGTTAAAGAAATAATATAAAAAAATAGAAAAAACGTTCATGTATTATATAAATGTGTTTTCTGTTCATTTGCATAAAATATTCAGAATTAGTTTTATAAAAAATCATTTCCATTGAAGACACAAGAAATTTTTTAATTTTTGATTTGATTTAAATCAAATTTAATCAGTTGTTTTTAAAAAATATTAATTTTGTATAGAATATATCTATGCAATATGCTTTATAAAAATTTTAATCTAAAATTGCTACTTGTAGAAAAAGAATAAGAGATTTCCTTACATAAAAAAAAGATAAATGCAATATAATTTTTAAAATATGTTGAAAAAGTATTAAAATATAATTATTGTAAATATACAGAGTAATAGATAACTAATGTATTCATGCATTAAAAGTAAAAAACCAAAAATATTAGTTATGAATATTTTTGACTGTAATAACACTTATGAATTAGGATTCAACTAATGTTAAGAGATTCATTAACTATATATTAACTGGACATATTCATTCATTCTTTTTTTTATTCTGTATCTTCTTTATAACATAAATGTAATAATAAAGTAAAATTTCAGTTCTGTATAGAAAGTTCCAAGTTGAAAGAAGAATGAATAGATTTTATAATTTTATAATATATAAATCAGTTATAAGAATGTTTTGTTTATCTTTAAACAATGAATTATTTATTTATTTATTTACTACAAATTTTTTAAAACTTGTTACAATATTCATATTATCAAAACACAAGTAGTATTATTTAGAAATTGCATATCCCTGAAATATTATAAAATAAAATTCACAATTAACACAACAAAATGGATCATGAGAACATAAAAACTGCTCTCTGAAGATGAATATATCTAGACTTATTATTATTATTGAAAATCCATTAATTAACTATTAAATTTTAATTTTATTATTAGATAAAGAATAGGAAATGAAAGTTCTAAATATTTATTTATTCTTATTTAATTTGTAAATTTATCATTTTAATAATAAAACTTTTATATTTCATTTCATATTCTGACCATAAATGTTTTGAATATTTTTTCCTGTTATTTCTTAAACTACTGAAAATATTTCAGAAATTACATGAACATTATTAAAATTATTCATTAACATATTGTTATTATAGTATTCATATAAATATTAATAATAATATTCAGATAGAACTTACTTGTCCTGCACAAAATTCTGTAAACATTTTGCTATATGTACTATCATCCTCTTCATTTTTCATAAATATAGCAACATTCAGAATATGCATAGGATCATCAATCTAAACAAAATTAAAATAATGTAATACATATCACTACAGCAGCATATAAACAATTAAACAAACAAAAGATTGAACTTATGCCATTTTACCAAACACCTTAAGAGTATGATATGAACATAGAATATAGAAATATATCAATAAATATATCATACATTGATAAATATCATATTTCGATAAATATAGAATGATATAAATAAAATTTACATCATGTTATTTAACAACATCTGTAACTTAACATTGAACTACATATAAATGATATTAGTTAGGAAACATACTGATATGAAGATATTTTAGTGGTTTAAACTTTATATAATAAACAGATTTTTATGTATAAATATATTAAGAAAGTTCTAAAACAATATTAATTAGTAATTTTAATAAATAATAGTTAAATACCTTAATTGCTTCACTGTCACTAATAACAGAAACAGATCTTTCTCTTGTAGTAAAATCAGTGTCTAAAAGACGAGGACTTGGAGGTAACGACTGACCAAGAAGAGCAATTAAATGTTCAAAATTCCTTTAAAAATTTTTAAATAAACTTGTTACGAATTGAAGCTGTTTAATTTTAAAATAACTTATAATTATTGCCTTACTGTACAAATTCGTCAAAATTCTGAAATGCAGCAATGACTCCCATTCTTTGACAATTCTCCATACTAAAATCAGAATTCATCCCTTCCTCATCCCTCGAGACAGTATGAGGCAAAGGATTTGATTCTGTCGTACGATTATGAAGCATTCTAGAAATAAATACAATTTTAAAAACTAATTTCTCTAATTATTGACAAACTAAATTCAATAAGAAAAACACCTGTTAGGATGAGACGTAGGAAGAAGAAACTGGAACTGAGCTGCACAAATACCAGATATCAGACACATGTGTTGAAGGCATGTTAGATCGTACGAAATATATGCTCTTCTCACATAAACCTAAAATAAACTCATTATTTAAGTAATTAAATTTAATATTTTTTTTCTAATTTATTAAATAAAATAGTTCTCACTTCTAAAGCAGCTCTTCTCACAATTATATTCGAATGTTAATGGTAAAAGAAATCTTGCAATACATCAAATATAGACGTTTCTGACATAATTAATTTCTGAAGATTTTCTGGACAGAAATCATGCCCATACATATCAATAGCAGATAAAAAGATGCTTTCCATTTGATTGTGGCGCAATTCATATGCAGGTTGATGTGCTGCAATTAATACCTAATACACAAATAATTATTTTTAAATATGAAATTTTGATTAAAATTATCCAAAATTTTTTAAAGCTTAAATTCATAAATATTTCTTTAAAAAAAAAGTGGTTTTACATAAATATTTTTAAATGTATAAGAATATAATTTTAATAATAGTATTAATTCACATTGATTTTAAAACTACTGTTACATATGTTGCAAAGTTAAGTAATTATACCTGTCTTGCTCTAAGAGCAACCTTAGCATTTTCAACTTTATTTAAACTCGTCAGATCATTTAAAATGATGGCCAGTTCATCAGTTAATCCTGGTTCATGACCACATAAATGGTTCTATATTAATAAAAGAAAAAGAACTTAAATAATTTTATAAATTTTCCCAATAATTTTACTGCAATTTTACTTACAATAAGATTTATGACAAGTTGATTCTTTTTTGCAACTTGGAGATGGGAAAATATCTTGCTGACAACAGCTCCCATATTATCTTTATGTTTTTCTCTTAAGAGAGAGACACATTTATCATAATGCCCTAGAAAATAAAAATAACATAATTAAATTCAAATATAAAAGTTGTTACTGTTAAAAATGAACTCATATTTATCAAACATAATTACCGGATTGAAATTCTCTTTCTACGGCTAAATATTGTTTCAGTAAATCCTGGACGACGACTTTCATTCGAC
Source organism: Centruroides sculpturatus (assembly GCF_000671375.1). Lineage (NCBI taxonomy): Eukaryota > Metazoa > Arthropoda > Arachnida > Scorpiones > Buthidae > Centruroides > Centruroides sculpturatus. Next base: position 310,972 of record NW_019384584.1, on the reverse strand, counting down.
CTCTAATGCCATTTCTATATCTCTGCACTAACTGAACAATGCCCTGAGTTGTCATGAAGAAAACATCTCTATCTGATCGTTTATGTAATAATGCGGCATAACTGTCTATAACACTGGCTATCTAACATAACATGAATAGAAAAAAATTATTTTAGATTAAGAATCTACTTAAATTTAATGAGAAAATTATAAGTTTAGATTATTATATGAAATTTTTATTATTTATTATAATTCATTTATTGCCAGATTTTATTAATATATTCATTATTAGAATTTAAATATTATAAAATCAAATTTTAGAGTAAAAAACTTGGTATAATGTTTAATTATTTACTAATTTACTTGTTTAAACATTTACTATGTAAATAATAATCTTGTTTTGAATATATAAATATATTGAGATCCTGTAAAAATTTTTTTAAATAAATATTTTACTTGAAATTGTTGTTATAATTATTTACTGTGAAAATATAGAATAAAATATAATAGCAAAAGTATGTTTGCTATTATATTTTATTACACTGAAATAAATTCTGTATTTCTATTTATGTATACTATATTAATTAATGTTTATCCAATTTATTCAATATATTTTAAAGATGTCATCTGCATATTAAGTTACATGAATAGATTTTAACTTTCTAGTTTAGTTTATAAATTCATGAATAATCAAAATTTGTTTCTTGCTTTTATTATGTTTTCATATATCCTACATCAGATACATGTTTATCAAAATCATAATTACATGAAATTCTGATATATTTAATCAAGATAAAAATAATATTTAAATTATTAAAATTAAATAAACAAAACTAAAGTTCAATGCTGAAAGTTTTTTCTGTTTTATAAAATGGCTTAGCAACATATTCAGCAGCAATACTTGAAATCATGAATCTTTGCAATATCATGATTGATTACATGTTTAATTCTGTGTAATATATATATATATATATTTTGTCAATAAAATCTGTGTTACATTTATTTACTACTGTGAATTTTATCTCAAACATTTCAAATAATCCAAAATTACAAATTATGTAGATTTATCTGGACCCATTGAATCCAGATAAATGAATTTGTACTGTATTCACTTTTGTATTCTCTCTATTGATGTACTCACCTGTTGACTTGGAAACTGAGCTAGAACAGAGGTTATGTTGCTAGAATACATATTCATTAACTTTTTAATATTTTTTTCCACATTTACTGGTATTCTTCCAGAAATTGATGATATAATCTCCTATAAAATAGAAATGAATTCAATTTGTAGAAGAAAGTAAAATAATAAATCATGTAATATAATTAAAATGCAACTTATGTTCTGAATTTTACTATTAAATCTATAATAAAATTAGTTGTATTTAATTACAGAAGGGTTTGGGTTCTTACAAATTTAAAAAATTATTTCATAATTCAACTAACTTGTAATTCTAGAAGAGGCAGGCTTGGATCTCTCAGAGTTTCCATTAAAGTGTTGACAGCTTTTATCATCCTTGGAACATAATGTGGATCAGGTAATACATATCCAGCCAAAATATTTTCTAATTCGGCTCGTGATGACTGAAAAACTTGATTCTTTTTACTAGCCGACAAATTTCCTTCATCTGCAGCAGGGAATTCGCCTTCAAAAAGTTTGGCCTGAAAGCAATTATTCAATAAATATCCTAGTTTTGAAAAATTATAACATATATTTAATGAATTAAGCTTACTTTATTAACACGTGAAGGATCATCTAACTCTAAATGAGCAAGAATGCTTCCTGCCTCCAGAACAGCACCAGGTCGTTTTGTAAAATTTATGCTGTAATCAACAACAAATTATTATTATGAATGCTTCAGTAAAATATAATTATGATAAAGATTATTACATCTTTATATTTGTATTGTCAGATGATTCACCAGATTATCAATTGAATTATTTTATGGCTACTAAATGAATTAAATTCAAATCAATTTGGCTAAAAGTAGACAATTACACTATCATGTCATGTTAAATTTAATAATTATAAACTAATTAATTTTAATTTAAATATTTCTGGAGGAAAAGAACTGGCCCAGTGTGAGACTTGACATGTAACTCTTGCTTAATGTGCAGATGCATTGCCAGTTATGTATCTGCATGGTAAGCATTTACTAGCGATGGGGTAATTAATTTAAATCAGAAAAATTGGACATTTTCCAAGTATCAGAATTGAGAAAATCTCGTCATGATTTCAGATTTTTAAAACGATTCTTCCAGATTTTATAATAAAATTATTTGTTTGTATACTCCAGCCTCCTCCTCTTTTTTTAGTTTGTCTTTATCATTTCTCAGTAAGTTGTAAATATTACTTTTATAAATTTTCCTCAAGTTTTTGTAAGTTGCCAGCTCATNGTAAAAAAGTAAAATTATACATCTAGTTTGAATATTTTAATTATTTCAAAATGTTCCAAAAATGAAATCACAAACCTATGTTAGAAACTCATAAATCGGCAAATAATTCTATTGAAAATTTATTTCAAGCAGAAAACATTTCTATTTACTTATGCTATTTTTCAAAACTTCTACTGATAATTTGAAAATAGTTTTCAAATTGATTGGCAAATAATTTTATTAAAAATTATTTTTGTTATAAATATTTCTAAAGAATCATTGTTTACTTGTGTTATTAAGAGTATTTGCATAAAATTTCATAAAAATTTGAATATATTCTAAACATCAGTAAAATGTAAATGAGTAAATTTAATAAATTTTGTTATTAATATTGTTATTATTTTTTAAATGCATATTACCTAATTATTGCTAACTGTGCCATCATATATTTTAAATAAACCAAAGGTTTTTCTGCAAACCCAGTATGTATTTTAATTGGTTTACAATGCAACTAAATAATATAAAAACCAAAATTTTGTTATTGCATAAAGATATAATTTATTAAATTTCATACAATGATTTTTAAAAATTTAAATAAAAATTAACAGAGAAAAATTTAAAACTATTGTTAAAATGCCAAAACCACTGGAAAACTTATAATGATAACAATTAAGAATTTATTGAATATTTTGCAAATTTTGCTTGTGATTGCATTTAATAAATCAAGATTAGTAAAATTTGCCTAATTTATCTCATTCAGACAATACGATATTAATTTAGCATTATACAAATATATATTAAAACAACATTTAATATCTTATTTAAATTAATCATTCAGTTCCATACTTCTGTATTTTAAAATTATCATCAATAGAATAGCAATTACTGCAATTTGTCTTAAAACATTTGAAGTAACTAATATTTCATATAATCTCATTTTTTTTTATTTTCTTAATATAGTTTACTTTATACGTATAATTATTTCATTCTATGTAATATTTATAATACCTAAGAATTGTTGGATCATTCTCTTTCTCAAACACACATGTCTGATTTCCAATTACAACTCGGTAGCGATCAACTTCTTCTTTAATGTAAGTAGTATGACTCAAGCAATCTACAGAAAGCAGAAGTCCTCCGTCACTCATTCGATGAATTTCGACCTCTTTATATGAATTGTTTAAGCAGAGTAAATATGTATTTGGGCCTGATTTGGTCGCCTGAAATAATTCTGTTTGTAAATAACTTGAAAACAGTACAAATCAATAGGAAAATAAATATCTTACTTGCACAATGTATTTGATTCCATCATAAATAAGCTCAACTTCTACAGTGTTATTAAGAGTATTTGCAGGTAATATTTGACCTCTGGAATAATTAAATTTAATCAGAAAAAAATACAAATTATTCTAATAATTAATATAATGAAACCAGTCTAATCTAAAAACTTAATTATAAAATGCATCTATTGTTTAAATTTATATATTATCCTTATATGATAATTTAGAGTTTAAGTATCTGAACTTCTGTATTAAAATCTGTATTAAAAGCATATACATTTTATAAATAAAATTTTCAAGTGAATTAGGATTGAAAGTAGTTATGATCAATTCTTTATATACAGTAACACCTGATCAAATCAGAAACTTAAAGAAGCCAAGTTAATACTTGAATTCAATGATTAAGCCATTAACTTATTTGACCAGATAAATTTAAAAACTTCCAATTAAGCTTAATACTTGATTGCTTGTTGTTCACTCTTTTGGTTCTTTGTTCTTTGGAATTAAGCACAAAATTGCTACAGAGAACTTATCATATAGGAACACTTTTTTGATGGAAAAAGTAGATTTTATTTTCTATTATTTACAAAAGGAAATGCATTTTGGGCCATATGCCACTCTTCAGTCCTTATTATGTATAATTTGGCAAAACTATATGGAATAACTGTGTTAAAAATATAGAGTAAAACCAGTAAATACAAAAGTGAAAAACTAAAATTTGCTAAAATATAGAAAAAATTTACAAATAAAACGGATAAAAATAAAAACTTAAAAATCAAGGTATAAAGTGCTTCCAAACTTTGTTTTTTTTAGCCAGTTTTTATGTTTTTACCCTTTTTATTCGTAAATTTTTCTATATTTTAGCAAGTTTTTCTTTTTCATTTTACAGTTTTACTGCTTTTACTCTATATTTTTAACACTTAATAATTCCAGTAGTCACCATCAGTTATATTATAGTTTTACCAAATTATACTTAATAAGGACTGAAGATGGGCATATTGCCCAAAATGCATTTCCTTCTGTAAATAATAGAGAATAAAATCTACCTTTTCCATAAAAAAATTGTTCCTGTATGATAAGTTCTGCATAGCAATTTTGTGTTTAATTCCAAAGAACAAAGATCCAATTAAGATGTTTACAGTACTGAAATTTTAGTTAATCTAAAAGCAGCTTTAAAATTTAAAGATTTCTTATTTATTTTTTGAAATTTAAATGCTTGATTTTGAAAATGGTTAAACTTACTTTTCAAGAGATGTTTGAAATTTATGAAAGTTATTAAGAATTGTTTTGTCTGCAACATGAAGTGATCCACATACAACTGCCAACATTGTATCAGGTTTTTCAGACTAAATTTATATTAAAGAATACAATAAATATATATTTCAGATTTTAAATATATTAAAACACATATTTATACATACCTGCACTCTTTCAGCAATGAGCTGATCCAACCAACCTGTATTGATGTAATTTCTTTGAAAAGCCTCAGTTTCCAACAAAGTTATGAGATATTCAACAGTAGTACGAAAATCTCCTCTTATAGATAATTCTTTCAAAGCTATAACCAAATTTCTGTTTAAATAAAACAAAATTATTATTATTATTATTATTATTATTATTAAGATAAAATGGATCATCATCAAGGAATGATTGCATAAGATATCATCTACAGTAGTAGCCACTAAAATTGCATCCATATTACTACACCAAGATTATGAGTAAAGTATAGTGAGTCTTTTTCTTTACAGTTTATTAACATTATCATCACTTAAACTGATGAAAATTGTTTTAGATAAGAAAAGAAATTCCTACAGGAAATCCAAATAAGAGTCTAAGCTAGCTAGATGTCAATCCTGATTTCCACACTATTGAGAACTGCTATCATATTATGGGCATAAAATTGCAAAAAATCTGAAAACAAACAAACAGCAAGTGTGTATTAGAAGAATTTGGTGTCAAAACTTGGTATGGATTATAAGAATAAACTTATCCACCCTATGCCATAGCGCTAAACTGTTATGAAGACTCAAGGTGGCCCTACAAAGTTTTGAGATCCCACTCAACAAGAAAACTTTTCATGTTTTTCACACCCACTTATATTGTGAACTTTTTTTTGCTTTCATAACTATGAATGACAGCAAGTTCTTGCAACAGTGCTCATTAACAGTATTAATATATGCATGCAGTAAAAGAATAGTTACTTAAGTTCAATATACATTATATGTAATAAATTGCATTATCAGGTTTTTCAGACTAAATTTATATTAAAGAATACAATAAATATATATTTCAGATTTTAAATATATTAAAACACATATTTATACATACCTGCACTCTTTCAGCAATGAGCTGATCCAACCAACCTGTATTGATGTAATTTCTTTGAAAAGCCTCAGTTTCCAACAAAGTTATGAGATATTCAACAGTAGTACGAAAATCTCCTCTTATAGATAATTCTTTCAAAGCTATAACCAAATTTCTGTTTAAATAAAACAAAATTATTATTATTATTATTATTATTATTATTAAGATAAAATGGATCATCATCAAGGAATGATTGCATAAGATATCATCTACAGTAGTAGCCACTAAAATTGCATCCATATTACTACACCAAGATTATGAGTAAAGTATAGTGAGTCTTTTTCTTTACAGTTTATTAACATTATCATCACTTAAACTGATGAAAATTGTTTTAGATAAGAAAAGAAATTCCTACAGGAAATCCAAATAAGAGTCTAAGCTAGCTAGATGTCAATCCTGATTTCCACACTATTGAGAACTGCTATCATATTATGGGCATAAAATTGCAAAAAATCTGAAAACAAACAAACAGCAAGTGTGTATTAGAAGAATTTGGTGTCAAAACTTGGTATGGATTATAAGAATAAACTTATCCACCCTATGCCATAGCGCTAAACTGTTATGAAGACTCAAGGTGGCCCTACAAAGTTTTGAGATCCCACTCAACAAGAAAACTTTTCATGTTTTTCACACCTACTTATATTGTGAACTTTTTTTTGCTTTCATAACTATGAATGACAGCAAGTTCTTGCAACAGTGCTCATTAACAGTATTAATATATGCATGCAGTAAAAGAATAGTTACTTAAGTTCAATATACATTATATGTAATAAATTGCATTTTTCAGTTTATTCTTCTTGATTTCTTCTCTTTACTACATATATTATCATCACAAATATAATAATAGCTTAAATATTCTATTTTTTTACATCTGCTAAACAATTTTCAGTACATCAAAGGTGTTACAATTTCCATGGCTGATACTGTATACCTAATATTACTTAAAATCTATAGAAGTGCATCCATAAAGTTACCTAAGTCAAAATATCTAAAAGTAATTACTGTTTAAATATTAATGTCAATTTGAGTATTTTAAAATATTTCTTGAAAATATTCTATCCACTAAGAAAGTTAGTAAAAATTCATTAAATCCAAATGTTTTAGTGTTGGATAATAAATTTTACTTTTATACAAAACTTATACATATGCTAAAAAAAGATGTCATTCCAAGAAATAAATAATTATATCAATAATTAATCTATAATTTAAGCAAAAATTTAAGTAATTGCCCTAAACACCATAAACTTACTCTCGAGCTTCTTCTCTGTCCTCTCCCCATGAAAAGCAATGTCCGAATTGTGAATCGGCATATTCATGTAATCCACCTGATGCACTAACACTAAAGTATCCCCATACATTTTTATTACTTCGGAAATTTAATTCTTGAACTGTTCCAGCACTGGGTTTAAAACCTTCATCTGGATTCTCGCTGGTGATACGAGCAGCAATGACATGACCCCAAGGATGAGGTTTCTGTGGAGGATTTTCAAAATTGATAGGTTCTTCTCCCCAAGGAGATTCACCATATAATACTCTAATATCTTTAATTCTGTATAATGGTAATCCCATAGCAATCTAAAAATGTATATTTATAAATTACAATTTTGTATGTAACATAGGATGTAAAATGTTGAAACTATTAGTTAATTATTATTCATAAACATTATACAACATATTTTATAAGATGTAAAAATGTTTTCAACATTTTATATCCTATAAAATACATGGTAAAGTCAAAGATAAACCTAATTTTTAATATAAAAATATAATAGTACAAGTACTTACAGAAATTCATCTTCAAAATATGCATGTTCTAAAGTTATACAATTCTGCTAATGATCATACATATCATTTGTCAAAACAGTACTAAAAATCACTTTTTTGTGATGTCTTAAGGCCTCCAGTGACTATATCTCCCACCTTGGTTTTCAGCTTCCACTAGCTGTTCCCAGTCAGTGAATATCTGACAAAAGAAACATAAAAGTGTTTTCCCAATCTCGTTACTCCATTGATTTGCCCCAAAGGCTTTTATCTGATCCTAAAACAAAACAGAAGATGAAGGGATGCAGAGTCTAATAAGTAGCAGAGTGGAAGTGGCAGCAATGAAAGCCATTAAAGACATCACAAACAATGGCTTCCAGGATTGCTTTGACAAGTATAGATGCTAGCAAAATTTACTTTGCAGGTAGTGTGGATTAAAAATTTCTGTTTTGTATAATAAAACCCGTTTCAAAAGTTTAGTTTATTTTTGACTCCCCTTTGTATAAGAATTTATAAAGTTTTAAGTAATTGAAATGAGATTAAGATATTAATTAACTACAGCAGGAGGTTCTGTATTTGAAAGGATACAAAATGTCTTTATTTTTTTAAATATTTAAAATTAATCTTTAAATAATATTTTATAATTATTTTATTTCAACATTAAATTTTATAAAAAAAACAATTTTAGCATAAATTATAATTATTGGGTTGTTCGGAAAGTAAGTTCGTTTTTTTCTGTGAAAAAAAACGCAATATTCTTATAATAAATAAATATTTTATTGAATTATATGTTGACCATTTTGGTCAAATACCTGTTGTCATCATTTCTGGTAGTAGCATAATTTCACATTCATAAAAGTTTTGATCGTTGCTTACAAAAAACCGATCCAAGTGATTTTTGGCATTGTCATTTCAAGTAAATGTCTTATAGTTAAACAAAAATTGTACAGACCGGAACAAGTAATAATCTGAGTGTGCTCGATCTGGCGAATATGGCTGATATGATAGCATGTCCCATCTAAGTTATAACAGTTTCTGACGAGTTACCAAACTTGTGTGAAATTTGACATTATTATGGTAAAACACTACAGCTGTTTTTTTTTTTAATCAATTCTGGCTGGCTTTTTCTGTTTGATGATATTACACAATTTGTTTACTCTAATGCAGTACACTTTCAAATCAATTGTTAAATTGTCTGATAAAAGCTGCAAAAAAATTTTCTTAATATTCCACCAAATAGAACATTTCTCTTTAAGAACTCGTGGAATTCATATATCAAGCTTTGAAACAAAACCAATTTGATTCAAGTACTCATAAACAGTTCAATTTGACAAATTTAATCTCTTAGTGATTTCACATGTTGTTATTCGGCAGTTTGCTTCAATCGGTACTTTTGTTTTCATTGGCTTCTATTGGCCATCTGTAACATGGTGCATATTCAATACTGAAATTGAAAGAACGAAATTTTGTAAACCAGTTTTGGCATTGTCGTTCTGTCAACACATCTTCACCATACATGTCACACAATTTTTTTCTCACTTGAACGGCATTTTTATTTTTTTGGTAATAAAAAAGCAAAATATGCCGAAGATGCTGCTTTCGATCTTCCATATTTGATGGGACACAAAAAATAAACAATTGCACGAAATCAAACAAAATTTTTTACAAATAAGCCATAAAATGCTAGCTGTCAAAATATATAATGATAATACGGTTTAGAACAAAAATTGCGGGAAAAATACCACTAATCCGTCTAGTGGTAAAAAAAACGAACTTACTTTCCAAACAACCCAATAATTATAACTATGCTGTTTATTTATTTATTGTATTTTACTATCTATCTATCTATCTATCTATCTAAAAATATAAATAAATATATCCAAATAAATCCCATTTAATAAATATATTGTATTTTCTAATATTAACAGATTCCAAATACTTTAACCCACATCATTTTTCAATTTCAGGTATTCCTTGATTAACATGGTTAATTAATCCCTTGACCCTACCACATGCATCAAAATTACATTAATCATAATACAGTATCTATGTTAAATAAGGACAACTGGTAAAGCCATATAAATCAAAACTTCTGCCACGTATGTAAAGGAATTGCCACAATTAATTTTGCATGTTTATCAAATCCCATGTTAAATAAGGAATACCTGTACAAATTTCAAAATATGTATTCCTAAATTACATATTTAAAATATAATTTTGAATTTATAATTTGAAAATTTTAAAAACAGATGTATGTCTGAAAATGTTTAAGACTTAAATTAAAATAATATTAACAACACCTGGCTGTCAATAATACATAGCCTCATATTTAGTCAAAAGTTGATAATGAAAAAGTTTCATTGATACAATTTTGATACTGAGTACAGCTATTGTGTTACTACATTACATTTAAAGTATTTGTTTTTTTCCTTATTGTACTAGTAACAATTAATATCAATGCTTTAAAACTTTCATAAAATTCTATAAACAAATAATGATTAATTTTCATTATTTATCCATAATCAACATTAATTAATTATCCTTTATTCACAAGTTAACTTCTACAAACTATTTATACATCAAAATCTGTATACCTGAAGTTGTGCAGCTGGCAAATTAACATCAGCAATCATTTCAGTGCAAGGATGTTCAACCTGTATTGAGAAATTTAAATAATTATTATTGAAATAGTTTATATATTAATAATTCTACAATTAGTATTCATAATCAAATGCTTACTTGTAATCTTGGATTTAGCTCTAAGAAATAAAAGTTTCCATTTTCATCATAAAGATATTCAACAGTTCCAGTGCTTTCATAACCGACCATTTTAGCAAGTTTTACAGCTGACTGAAATAAAATTAAAATTCTTGAAACAAGATTTAAAAAATTCAAATATTATATATTACATATACCAGACATGGGCAAATGCGGCTCTTTTTGAGTTACATGCGCCTCTAGCTAAAAGTGTTAATTTCTGCTTTTTATTATTACTTTTACAATTTTATTTTCACAATTTTGTGAAAATATGTTTATTAAAAAAATTCAATATTTGTTTTATATTATATAATAAACTCGTGGTACAGAATAAAAAAGTACAGAACTTTGGCTCACATGCATTTTGCAAAACCTGCATTTTGGCTCCCACTGAACTTTTGCTTGCCCACCCAACATATACAGTCAAATCTTTGTTTATGAACTTTATTCATTACTAAAAGTTGTTTAGAAACCAATTTGTCCTCAAACCAAAACAAATTTCCTATAAGAAACAATGTAAAATGGATTAATCAGTTCCTGACTCCTAAAACAAAGTCTTTTTTTTAACTTTTTAGCAGAATTTCATGCATAAAAATGCTTACAAATTAATATTGTATAATGAACATAGATATAGATATCTCTATCCATTATACAATACAGATACAAGTAGCCCTCGGTTTACACCGGGTCAATTTACACCGATTCATAATAACGTCGCTGCGGAATTCGCCATTTCGCGGTGTAATTCTTTGATTTTTCCTATGCTAGAGTGATATTCATTTCAGTGTTGACGTATTTACCAAGCCACAACATTGTACATTAGTTAAAAACAAAGATTTTTATTGAATATATTTATTTTTTCTGTTTAATATTATTGGGTATGTATATATTTGCATTAAATTAATATTAAAATACTAAACGTTTAGGTATCCATGAGTCAAGTTATTAAACTTATTGATAATAGTCCAATAAATGGCATCCGAATCCATAGCGCCAATGAATGTATCCCGTATCAGTTCGTTCAGGAAAACACCTTACGACGCAGTAGCACTTCTGGCAATCATAAACTATCGTTAGTGAGACAAATCTACTTCTCACTATTATTAACTATTCTATTAACTAATTCTATGTCTACGTTATCAGTGATGGATGAGGAAGTGTCTGTAGTATCATTAATGGTAGTTGTTGTACTGTTATCAATGCTTGTTGCTGGATTATCCTGACAGGTTATGTGATCTTCATTGATAATGTTAAATGTTTCTGTCTGTTGATGTATTTGATCAGCAACCTATTGTTTGATAAGTTCAAGTGTTGTTTGTGGAATAAGGTTGTTGTGTATAATTGTTCTCTTTTGATCAACAACCCTTTGTTCGGTGACAGTGAGGTGAGGATATTGTTGTGTGAATCTATGGTGTAGTTGTTGTCTGTATGCTGTCATGTTTGTTTCGAGTCTTGTGATGGTGTAGTAAGTACGGATGATAAACTCATTCATTTCTGTTGTCTATTTCATCCGTTGGCGTGGTTTTCCAGCCTTTGTGGTCTGTGGATGCATTGCCACAGAAACACCAAGGCCAGGTTGATTCCTCACATCTGCTGAGGGCATTGCAGTAGCCATGCTTGGGCCGGCGCTGCTTTTGCCACCAGTAACTAAGGCAGACTGGAGCCTATTTTTCGAACGTGAGCCTCTGCCTAACCCACGAACACGGACCTTGTTAACCCGGGCGACGTCCGAACCGGTATCATACTTAGATCTGGTTACTAACATGATAAATATCTCCACAGATTGTGGGTGTGTGGTCACTCTTAGCTTCATTTCTCCCCATAGACCTTACTGGCATGGGTGTCCCTACCAGGAGCTTGTGCTCCAGCCTGCATTGCTCTANAATAATGCATTGGATTATTGGTCATATATATTTATTAATTAAAATACAATGAAGAATTATTCAAAAGAAAATTTTTAACTTTCTAACTATTAAATAGTGACTGTTATACAAGTTTAATCTCTAGGAAATTGCAGGCTATAAGATGGTGAATGAATTTTTTTTACCTTGGATCACTTCTTACGAATAAAGGAAGATGTGATAATAAAATTAAACACAGAATTTTCCTTGCTCACAATGCAACCTCTAAATTATTTAGAATTTGGAAAGATTCTGCAATCGCTATTTTTAATAAACTAAAGCTAATAAGAACACTTATTTTTCCAATTGCCACTTATGCCTCAGAAACCTGGACTATAAATGCCACTTCTCAGAAGAAACTTGATTCCTTTGAAATATGGACATATAGAAGAATGCTGAGAATCTCTTGGACTGAGCACCAAACAAATTGCTCCATCCTAAATCAACTGAAAATCACAACATGCCTTACCAATAAAATATACCAATCCTATCTTTGCTTCTTGGGACATATTTCCAGACACAAAAATGGATTTGAGAAACAAATTCTAGAAGGGAAGATCAATGGCAAATGTCCTAGTGGCAGATGTCAGATTAGGTGGACAGACCAAGTAATGATGTTATATTTAAAATCATCAAATATAACAAAGAATTGACTTCTGATGAATGATCAATGTATGAAGCCAACCAAATGGCACAACACTGTGAGCAGTGGAAAGATACAATTAAAGCTGTCAATTCGTAATATCATCATGCCCTCTGAAGGGCATAGGACTAAGAAAAAGAAGAACACTAGTCTAAATTTATAACATCAATTAACTTTCAATATAATACAATGTTAAAATTTTATTTAAAAATTTTTTATTTTTGTATTATTTATTTCATTTCATTTCATTTACTTATTTATAACAACTGTTAACTTTTAAAAATTAGTACTTAATATTAATTTTTTTGCAAATTTAAAATCATCAAATATAACAAAGAATTGACTTCTGATGAATGATCAAGTAACCAAATTGTTTCAAATTGTTCAACTTAAATTGTTATCTCAGGATCTTCTTACAAAACCATTTGTGATGGTGTAAAAATGTTTCCAAAGTATCTTCCAATAATATAACAAAGATGTTAAATATATAAAAACATTGAGATGTGGAAAATTAGAAAAATTAATAAAATTTATGTATAAAATTGTAAGTAATATCATACATTCAGTACCTCAAAAAAATTAGATAATTTAATTAATTTTAAGTAAATACCTGAGCCACTCCATGGTAATGTAGGAATTCCAGCAGTCTGTGCTACTATGGATGATGCAATTTTATCTCCCAAAGCCCACATTGCTTTTTCTGATGGAAACTTTATTATAATTACACAAATATAATACTTTTGTAAGTTTTTTGATCATTGCTTAGTGTACCATACACAGGGCTTTTAAGTGTAACTCAAAGTAACTCAAACAGGCAACTGAAAGCTTAGGGTACATTCATAAAGTTGAAGGAATTAAATGATTGTTTATCTACTCAGTCAAAAAGTAAATTAACAGTGCTATTTACTACAGAAAAGTGATAACTGTGTATAATATAAATAAATTATGCAGCACTCCAATAGGCATTCCAATAGAGGATGTGGCTCTCAAGTATTTCTGACAGGCAGTGTATGGCTTCTATCATGACAAGGTTTTGCCAACTCTGTTATAGATGATGTCATAATTAATAGTGACCAAAAGTTTTCAATAAATATCACAAAGTATATGTGTATAGAAAAACTCAATTCAAAAGGCAGTCATCACTTCCAATTATCTCAACAACCTTGTCCTCATTCTTAATTTTTTAAACTGTAATAATATTAATTCTACACTATATTTTTTATTATATCTTATAATTTTTTTTTATAATTTCATAGCATATAATTTTTGTCAGAGTCAGAAGTAGTTAAAATCTGAAAATGCTTAAGTTAAAAAATTTAGAAGTATCTTATCACTGAGTTTTTAATAAATTGTAATTTAAATTTCTTCAAATATAAAAAGATGGGTCAAAACAGTCCTATCATAGAGACGATTATTACTATATAAATTAGCTAATTAACATATGAATAAAATCTTAAATACTTATCTTATAAGATATAATTATGTAATAAGAAATATTTATATTAAAACAAACCTGTCTAAACATATTTGGAAAATCATCCGAGCTTTCAGACTTTCGAATTCCCTTTCCACCTCCACCTTCTGAAGCTTTAATCATAACTGGGAAACCAATTTCCTGAGCAGCCTGTTCATTAAAAAATAGTATTTACAACATTTATCAAAAAATATAAAAGTGAAAAAACTTAAATTTCTTGCAATAACCAAATTTATATGGATTTAATATTAAATTGAAAATCACTAAGATAAAACTTTTCATAAACATATGACTAACTTTTAAAGCTTCATCTGCATCTGTGACACATCCCTTTCTATATAATTCCTGATGTATCTTTAGCTTTTTAGTATTCAAATATTTTTCATCCCAGTCAGCTAAAAGTCCTAAACAAAACGTAATAAATTTTTCTTAATATACTTATTGATTTTTTACTTTTAAAAATTGTTCCAGCATAATCAGGTCAACATACAAAAAATATAATAAAATTTTACGATTATACAACAAATTTGCTATTTACTAACAAGATGTTTATCCATTATTCATTCATGTTTTAAAATTAATGACTAAATACGACTTACAAAATTTAATAAATATGAATTTTAAAAAATCTAAAATAATATTTTTAATAATATTAAATATAAAGAAACTATGAACCATTTAAAAATTTTTTTAAATATAAATAATTGTTAATAACAGATACAAACGTGTGTTAAGCTATAAAAAGCAAAACACTCAACATAATATCTCATTTATATAAGATTAAAAATAAAATTAGATAATAATTTATTTTTAATTTCTATAATTAGAACTATAATTTTTAAAAACACATTATTAAATTTTATATAGTTTTTACAATGTATTTGGTTATGAAATTTTCCTTTTCATTCAGTATTAAGTACCTAGATTAGTTACAAATGTAACTTAATTGAAGCCATAAAAAATAAAACTGATTCCAGTAGAGTGGTGATTATAGTTATTGTAGACATTGTAATTGTTCTACTAGAAAACTTTCAATGCTCAGATTTATAAACTAAAAACAATTTTTGCATTTTTATAAATAAATCATTATCTTATGAAATATCTCTAACAATATTTCTTATTAAAAAAAACATATATTTTAAAATCAATCTTAGGCAAAACCTTTTGGAATTTTTGTTTTTAAAGCTGTGTTAGTGTCTAGGATTTATTACAGATTATGGTATATATAGAATACAAGTAAATGTTTTAATTAGAAGTATTTTTGTTCTATTAAATACTTTAATTAATAGAATGATGTAAATAGAAAACTTTTTCTAATTAAAACATTTACTTTTTATCCTGAAATAAGCATCTTTTTTTATTCACATTAAGTTCCCTTTCAGAAAAATGTACAAATATAAAAACATTAAAAATCAACGATTTTTAATGTTTTTATCAGGAATAATACTTTTCAACTTAAAATGATTATTAATATTGAAGATTTGATTTGATAGAATTTATTAATAATGCATTGGATTATTGGTCATATATATTTATTAATTAAAATACAATGAAGAATTATTCAAAAGAAAATTTTTAACTTTCTAACTATTAAATAGTGACTGTTATACAAGTTTAATCTCTAGGAAATTGCAGGCTATAAGATGGTGAATGAATTTTTTTTACCTTGGATCACTTCTTACGAATAAAGGAAGATGTGATAATAAAATTAAACACAGAATTTTCCTTGCTCACAATGCAACCTCTAAATTATTTAGAATTTGGAAAGATTCTGCAATCGCTATTTTTAATAAACTAAAGCTAATAAGAACACTTATTTTTCCAATTGCCACTTATGCCTCAGAAACCTGGACTATAAATGCCACTTCTCAGAAGAAACTTGATTCCTTTGAAATATGGACATATAGAAGAATGCTGAGAATCTCTTGGACTGAGCACCAAACAAATTGCTCCATCCTAAATCAACTGAAAATCACAACATGCCTTACCAATAAAATATACCAATCCTATCTTTGCTTCTTGGGACATATTTCCAGACACAAAAATGGATTTGAGAAACAAATTCTAGAAGGGAAGATCAATGGCAAATGTCCTAGTGGCAGATGTCAGATTAGGTGGACAGACCAAGTAATGATGTTATATTTAAAATCATCAAATATAACAAAGAATTGACTTCTGATGAATGATCAATGTATGAAGCCAACCAAATGGCACAACATTGTGAGCAGTGGAAAGATACAATTAAAGCTGTCAATTCGTAATATCATCATGCCCTCTGAAGGGCATAGGACTAAGAAAAAGAAGAACACTAGTCTAAATTTATAACATCAATTAACTTTCAATATAATACAATGTTAAAATTTTATTTAAAAATTTTTTATTTTTGTATTATTTATTTCATTTCATTTCATTTACTTATTTATAACAACTGTTAACTTTTAAAAATTAGTACTTAATATTAATTTTTTTGCAAATTTAAAATCATCAAATATAACAAAGAATTGACTTCTGATGAATGATCAAGTAACCAAATTGTTTCAAATTGTTCAACTTAAATTGTTATCTCAGGATCTTCTTACAAAACCATTTGTGATGGTGTAAAAATGTTTCCAAAGTATCTTCCAATAATATAACAAAGATGTTAAATATATAAAAACATTGAGATGTGGAAAATTAGAAAAATTAATAAAATTTATGTATAAAATTGTAAGTAATATCATACATTCAGTACCTCAAAAAAATTAGATAATTTAATTAATTTTAAGTAAATACCTGAGCCACTCCATGGTAATGTAGGAATTCCAGCAGTCTGTGCTACTATGGATGATGCAATTTTATCTCCCAAAGCCCACATTGCTTTTTCTGATGGACCTGTTTAAGTTGCATTTTTAAATATTGTAAGTTAACTTCATTTCAGAACAATAATAATAATAAAATAATAAAACTATTAGTTTAGAATACTCAACAGCCTTGACTATTCAGCCATCATATTAAAACTATTAAAAATAAAACTTACCCATAAAAGCAATTCCATTTTTATGAAGAAGTTCAGGAAGTTTTGGATTTTCAGAAGCATGACCCCAACCAGCCCATACTGCCTAGAAATGAATTTTTTTCTTTATTAATGTTTGTAAATTAACAAAATATTACAATTCTAATTAAACCTGATTATTACCTGTACACCCATTCGTCTAGCAATATCTAAAATAAGTTCTACGTTAGCATAATTGTTGTTATTGGTACCTCCAGGAACAGGAACGTAATGATCAGCTAATTTTATATACTCTAAAAAAATTTATCATATTTTAACAAAACAAATTGAAAATATACAGTGAATAGAAAAATTGTAAATATTAAGATTTACCAGTTTCTTAAATTTACCAAAATTTCACAAAATTTACCAAATAAATTTTTGATAATTTTCAAAGTATAAGCATACCCTGCTTCTTGTTTTCCTTATAGAATGTCTTTTCGTTGTTAATATCCAAACTTTNCGTTCGACAGATGTAAACTAGACTGCATTTTAAAGGTATAGTGAATTTTTGTTAAATAGTAATGCAGTTAGAGATAGAATGAATAGAATGAATGATGGCAATGCCGGCCAGATATTATAGAAAGTTAGTTCTGAAGATTTGCAAGAACGAAGCCAAACTAGAATGTCTTTTCGTTGTTAATATCCAAACTTTATAGAACCTATACATCTCTCAATATAACATTTTTTGGCTAATGTTTACGAAAGAAAACTTATACTTACATCTCAAAAATTCAGCATCCTACAGAAAAAGTCCCAAATTACAGTCAAATAAAATTGGTTAGAATGTTAGAATTACACAAACATTTTGAAATACACCTCTAGTGTCAAGTAATAGAATATGCATCTCAAATATAGCTGGTGTTGAGTGAGGTGTCATAGTATCATATACCAACACCTCCTGCAGCAGAAAGCCTAATATGCTTTCATGATATCACTAACAGTAGTCAATCAATTCTCAAATAATAGTAGTAGGAGTATTATGAATGTGTTGCTGCAATTTATTCCATTTTTTATTGTAAATTTTTGTCTATACTCTTTAAAACAAATTTCTTATCGCTCTGTATTATTTGCATTGTCATATCATAAATGTAATGCTTGCAGTATAGCATTTAGATTGTACTGTATAAAAAGCAACTCTCTTCATTAACTGCATTTCATATCAAAGATTCACTACTCAAAAAACCTTATAAATTGCAGCCCTTATTAGCAAATTCAAACGTTTTCCGTCATCTTTAATGACCTTTATCAAGAACAAACGAAATTGAATGCTGACAGATTTGTATTAACGATAAATGCGTTTTGGAATGTTTTTAAAACATTTTTAGTGCGCAATCTCATGCCGATAGATTATCATTAAAAATGGAAAATAAATTAAAACAAAATAAGATAAGATACATCAACAAATAAAGAGATGCAAATAAAAAATACTAAAACACAAAAAATAAAATAAAGCAAAAACATTAACACATGTAGAGCAACCAGATTGCACATGTAATATGCATTGCTTGCCCTTCTTGACTGGTTTTGTAAATATGCCAAGCCTCTGCATACTTGAGTTTCTTTTTGTCAAGAATATTTTGTATCAAACTTGCTTTATCCCATTCCGCTTTAACTTCTGGAGGGTCTGCTAAAATGTATGTTGCCAGCACTGTGATTGGCTGCTCCTTTCTTATATTTCTTTTGTGCTCTGTCAGTCTTTTTTTAAGCGATCTCCCTGTAGTCCCAATGTAAAACAGCTCTTTCTGTCACCTCTTATCTGTTATTGGAATTCTATATACTCTGGACAGAAGGTTCCAGTCTAATTCATCTTTGTCTGCTCTTAACATTTGATAAATTGTTGGATTCCTTTTGTAAATTATTTTTTTGTTTGTTGCTGCTCCTATTCTTTTGTAGACATTGTTTAGCGGGGTCCTGTATTCCATCATTGTATACTTTTTTATTTTATTTCTTATATTCAGCTCATTGCTGCCTGCTTTTGTTTTGTTGGTTAGAGCGTTAATATTAACACCACATTGCCTTGCTAGCTTTTTGATATATTGCAGATCTTCATTTCTATCTTGCATTTTGCTACAGTGTGTATGTGCTCTTGCAATGAGCGCTCAGAATGCTGCAAGTTTATACATAGCTGTGTTGTGTGAATTCCACAGTATATACGAACAAAGGGTTGTATGTAGGCTTTCTGTAAACTTTTGTAATTATATCTCCTCTGTTGTCTATTTGTATTGATAAATCCAGAAATGTATAATTTTATCATTCTCTTGTTCTAGTTCAATCTCTAGGCCAAACCTGTTGTCATTTATTTCTTTTATGATTTGCTGTAATTTTGGTTTTACTTTCCATATAATAAAAACATCGTTGACATACCATGCATATAGTATGATTTTCATTGCATATTTCAGCATGATGGTGTTCTCTAACATTCTTAATACCATTTCACATAATGTACCTGCTACTGGACTTCCTATTGCTACACCTTTCTGCTGCACATATGTAACTCCTTTAAAGTTAAATATCGACAAATATGTGGTTAGATGCATCAGCTCTAGTATCTGTTTTCTCTTCTTTTCTGTATATTTGATTTTGTTTAATAAGATAATAATTTGCTAATAAATACAGCTGCAGTTTATAAGGTTTTCTGAGTTGTGAATCTTTAAAAAGTAACAGTTAACAACTATATTTACTGTTTGATGATCAGAAAACATTTTATATTCTAATATGATAGTTTGTAACCTATACAGTACTAGCAGACCCCGCCACGCATTGTTGTGGCTCAAAATCTATCTATTATAAATGTATAACACTAACCCTGTGGGTTTTTCGAAAAATCCCTTCTTAGTGTACATTCTCTCAACGTACCCTATTAAAACACAATCAAAAATGCAAAAACTGCATCTAAAATAGTATAAATAGAAGCAGAGTTCTTCATGGTAGGCCTTAATCCTGTTCATCTCTCCCCCAGTGGGGGAATTTCAACATGTATATTATATAAAAACACGTGCATATTCAAATACAACATTGTGTCAAAATTTCAAAGGAATCGGTAGACCAAACAAACATTACATTTTTATTTATA
Organism: Centruroides sculpturatus; assembly: GCF_000671375.1. NCBI lineage: Eukaryota > Metazoa > Arthropoda > Arachnida > Scorpiones > Buthidae > Centruroides > Centruroides sculpturatus. The sequence continues at coordinate 290,333 of NW_019384584.1, read as the reverse complement.
TAGATAGATAGAAGATGATCTGGGTTTGTTTTTAATTCATCCTCACGGAAAAGCATAATACCTTACAGAAATGCAAACTTAGGTCATCATACTCGCGGAGTTAGTGCCATCTGTTGGACATAAAAGCCTTAATCCTAGATGATATCTTTTAATTTACATGAATGTTTAACGGAATAATATACAGCCTATGTCCACCCTGATGTTCCATTATAAATGTTGTTGAAAGAATTTTTGAAATCGGATGAGTAGTTTCGGAGATTACCTCCTACATCCAAACTTACAAACTTTACCTCTTTATAATATTAGTATAGATAAATCTTAAAATGAAAACTCAAAAACTAATTTTAGTATTTAATATTCTAATTTCAGGTATTATGAAATATTAACTCAACAAAATTAGAATTCAACTTTCTGAATTTACTGGGCACATCTTTTATCATCTTATTTCAGAAATGCATTTCAAATTTCATTATACTTTATCTGTGTACAAAATATTTAATAAAATTACTGTAAAATTCTTTATTTTTGAGAATTAAAAACTTAAAATAATATAAAAGCTTCAAGTTTTTAAATAATTTTATGAATTTTTTTAATAGAACAAAAAAATTTTTTTTATGTCTTAGAAAAAAATTAATTTCATTAGATATAACTCTCCCTATAAGTATAACCTCAAATTACAATGTTATATGTTAAAATATTAAGTCAAATTAAAATATATATAAACCATATATAATAATTACATAAAATAGTAAATATTTGTATTAAATTTAAAACAAATTCAGCAAAGTAAAATTAACACACAGTTTTATTTAGTATTTAATTTCATAGAAAGCCTTAAAGAAACTACTAAAATAGTCCTGTCTATAAGATAAAAATATAGAAAAACAATTATTTCAAATTACTAAAAATTGTTTTGTGATGACAATACAGATGTAAAAAACAATACTTTCTTAAGATTGGGAAATAAAATCAATTATCAATTTATTAATCAGATTAAAGCAAAATATTCTGTATTAAGTTACCTGCATTTGCTTTGAGATCTTCAGGTGTTACCATTACAACGAAACGTATGGCTCTTTCATTTTTAAACATTTCATATGCCCATCTACGTATCGAACGCATGCATTTGACAGCAGCAATACCATTATTGGCAATCAAAATCTATTTTTAGAATAAATTTATATTAATAAATACAAACTTAATTTGTAATTATTTCTTTTAATAAAATTAAATTTAAAAAAAAATAAAAAATACTATAATTTACTGTCTATAATCCACAGATTGTGTGTTAAAAAAATCCTCAACATCAAAAATTGGCTCCAATATTGTTTTAACTTTGTTATCTTTAGAAGCTTCCTAATATCATAAACAACAATAAAATACCTAACATATTTTATATGTTGGGTGAATGCAAAAGACAGGTAACAAAGTATAACTCACTTCTACTAGTGAATGGAATAAACTATTGTTTACATGTCCACTGACCTTCCAATATGCATTCTGATCTTTAAAATATTTTTTAGCTTAGCATAAAATCTTAATTTGCTCAGTGCCAAAAATAATTACATAATAATGCAAAGTTGTGCAAATTCAATAACAAAAAATTTTTTATAAACAAAAATTCTCTCTGTTGATTATATGCTACTGAAAATTATAAACAGAAAATTATAACTCCAAATAGAAAAAATAAATTGTAGAAATTAATTAATGACCAAAAATAGAAAAGGTATTTTGCAAAACAAATGAAGCTTTCTATTTATATCTGTCTCTGACTCTTTAAAAACAAAAATACTTCATATTTTCAATAAAAAAATTCATTGTCTGTTGATTTCCTTATTTATCATCTACTGTTTTCAACAAATAAATTCATTCAAATCTTCATTATGAACGACTACAATCTGACAAAAAATTTAACTTGAAGAGCAGAGCACACTTTCTAACAAGTCCTTTACAAAATACAAACCGTTACTAGAAGAAACCCATTCAAGATTATGTGCATTCATAACACTAATCATATTACTGTGCATTTTCCACAAGTGAGAGAAATACACACAGATGTGAATTCAGGTAAATGGTTTTTTTTTTTTTCTACAAAGAAATATTATATTTTTAATTGTGTTGGGATTGTCACCTGTGAACATTTTAAACTGTTTTACATATTTGTGCAGAGGCATAGCCTCTAAAAAAAGGTTGTCTCTGCAATGGAAATAGTTGTTCCTGGTGATTGGACATGGCAAGCAAAATTGGACTCGTATCCAGATGAATTTTACTTTTTATTAAATTTATCAGGTAAATGGTATCTACAAAATTTATTTTATAATTTACTGGTGGCTACATAATAAAGTAAGCGTTTTACTTATATATAGTCTTTTGAATTATCCGAAATAGTTTAAATTTAAATAACTTTATTTTGTTCTGCAGTCAATCATGTGTTGAATATAATCTGGTAATGCTTTGGACAATAAAAGCAAATGTACTTATTAATTTTTAGTTTATTTAAGTAATTTGTAAGAGGAATGTGGTATGATATTATAAACTAACTTATGAGTAAATAACATTGAATTTTTCATCATGGAAAGGAGCTCATTTGAGTTTAATGCACATGAAATTAATTAGGATTAATATATTGCCTAAAAATCTAGTACTATTTAATGTGAATGATATATTCAATTAATGTTCAATTCAATGATAATTACTGATATTTAAAAAAATCTTACCCTGGTAATAATATTATTTCCTCCAAATCTGCACACAAATTCTTCAGGTGTAGCCACTGTAAAATCCTTTCCATCTAACCGAAATGCATCCTTTTCTTGTTGCATTAAATGCACACCAGACATAGACTGTCTGAATTGTTAAATAAATACAAAACAATTAATATCTTAAAATGTAATAAAAATTACTTTTAACTAATTAATTTATTTCCATACTTTTAAATTTATTTAGATTATTCAAATACGTATAAGATATTATCTCAAATTCTAATTTATAGTAAAAAGTTTGATGACTGCTATTTAAAAAACACTAATTATTTTATATAAAAGTACAACTAATTAAGAAATAGTTAATGTAAGTAAAAATGAAATATTGTAAAAGGAATATTAAATCAAGAATGTAAGTCTAAAGAAAAATTTCATTTCAGAATTGTATACTTAATTAGAGTGATCTTAATTTAAAATTAAGATCATTAATTGTGTGTGTGTGTGTATATTGCTATTTCATTATTCATTTTACAATTCTAAAGTTAAATTTTTCTTTAGATATATATTTCTTAATTTGTTTTGGTTTTATATGAAATGATTAGTGTTCTTTTAATAGATCATCAGTCAAACTTTTTGCTGTAACTTAGATTTAGAGATAATATCTCACACTTATTTGAATAATCTAGGCAAATTTAAAGTTTATTTTGAAAATTTAAAAATAATGTTTTTCTTACATTCTATATTATATATTTTGTATATATTTATTGAATTTATTTTATATTTTACATATTTAAATACAGCAAAGCCTGTTTAAAACAGAATGCAATAGTACTGGCCAGAATATTCCATTTTCTCAGAAAGTTATATTTTTACTAATCTTTCTATGAATTGGAGAAAAGCATTAGTGTTATATTATCACAGTTAACTTCCAAACAATAAAAATACAATCTTAACAAAGAAAGAAAAAAAAGGACAGACTATGAATATCATCACTGAGGTGAATATAATTCAAACCCATAAGTTATATTTTTAATTATGATTCAGAATTTAGCTGCTGTTATGCCAAAAATTGCACTTTATTCAGGTTATGTTCTAGTCTCTCACAATTATAAGTTATATGATTATGTAAAAATACCCCAGAACACCAAACCAGTTACAAATAACAGAAATATTTAATATAACAAACATTTGTCAAACTGATACAGAAGAAAACATTCATTATGTGAAATATGTTGTTTGTTTAACTAGTTTGGTGTATTGAGGTGTTTTTAGATAATATATACCAGTCCTTGAGGTGTTTAATGTGTTATGTGACAAGATATTAATTAATTTACATGAAATAATGTTACTATATAATTAACAAATTCAAAAAAGTGTAAATGGCAGTCACCAACTACTGGCCTTAAAAATGTTCTTTTATATGCAATGCTGTTATAAAATGCATATCAAAGCAGGATGTATGTTTTGAAAACATGTAAACAAGTAATTTTTACACATATAAGAGTATGCTCTTATATGTGCGGAAATACAATAAGTGTTCCAGTAAAGTTGGCAATTGTTAATGCAGACTGATTTATATAAGAGTACAGGTAACCCCCGTATAACACAGTAGTTACGTTCCAAAAAATTGCCGTGTTATGCGAATCCGTGTTATACGAAACAAAGAACTAATACGAAAAGGAGGGTTAGGTTCCAAAAATTAAAAAACATGCTAGTATATTTTCATAATTAAGATAAATATCTTCATTAAAATTTTTTTAAGTGATACATATTAATATAAATTAAACAATGTTTTCTTCGTCATCACTAAAAACACTATTAATTAACCGAGAGCGTTTTCTTTTTGGCAAGTTATCCTTATCCTCTGAGCATTTTTCTGCATTATCTTCAGATCCATGCTTTACCTTTTGCAAAATGTATGTAATTTTAGATTGCTTGCTTCTAGTTAAAAGGTCTTTATAAATTTCCTTATATGGTGCTAAGCACTTATGAAGAATAAAGCAAGTATGGAATAAGGGAAAAACATTCGGCAACATCAGAAGCAGAAGCGTCGCGATCTGGCAACATTGAAACAAGTTTCGAGAAGGACCACGTGTATCGACAGAAGGCGAGAAGAGAAAATTTACATACTTAAGTACTAATAGTTCACGAAAATAATAATTTTCGTGAACTATTATTAGTTAAGTATGTAAAAATTTATTACATTTCCTGTTGTACGAGGGTTTTACCCAATTCTCGAACCGTGTCAGAGTGAATCCGTGCTATAAAAGTACCGTGTTATACGGGGGATGGTACCAATTCTCAAACCGTGTTAGAGCGAATCCGTGCTATAGAAGTGCCGTGTTATACGGGGGTTACCTGTATCAGGATATTTTCCAAAGTTTACTTTTGAATTCATCATCAGGCAATTTCCTTTTACATCTTTCAATACTCTAGATTGTTAATCAATGTCTAATTAACGAATCATTTCCTGTGTTTTAAAATTCTCTTCAATTTTTATAACTGTTTCAAAATTAATAATTGTAATTATACTAATAGATAAGTTACTATGAAAAGGAAATAAATATGGAACTAAATTAATTTTTTGGGCCCATCTACAATGATTATTTGTTGCAATTGCAGCAGTAATATCATCACTGGCATAAAAAAAATTGCATGCACTCATGCTAGTAACCTTAGACAATTGTCACTTTGACTCCAATGTATCTCAAAAATAAAATCATGGACCCAGATTTTTATTACATTTTTTATGTCCTCATCTCCTATTAAGTAAAATGACAAAGTTTAATCAAAATCAACTGATCAAATTCTGAAAACAACCTCAATTCTTAAGTCACACAGAAGAGGTTTCACCAGCACTCTGCCTCAATAAAAAAAACTTAGTTTGTGCCAATTATATTTTCCTTGGAAAAGTGATTTATTAATAAGCAACTTATCTCTATAAATATTAATTTATAGANGATAACTTTCAAAACCAAGTGCAAAGTGCAATAAGGTTGATACGTTTTATTAAATATTTTTACATTTGCAAAATCTGCTACTACTATTCCATATTTTAAGAGTTCTATTGAAAAATTTATATGTATTAAATCATTGAATTTATCATTCACAAAATCTAATCTCTCTTTATGTGACTGCTTTAAATCATTATCCTGAATGTTAGATCTTATATTTAGAATAGATTTTTTTCATTTAATTTTCTAATTTATACAAGTTCTGACCTATATAAATTAATGTTATTTTTATTAACAGAAAATAAAATCTTTAACAGTGCTTTTTATTAATAAAGAAACATACTACATATTTAATTTGTTCAAAAAAAAAAGGGTAAAAGGAACCTGCTCTACCTCAGATTCCATACAAGCTCTCAAATGCTGTATCTAGCAATGAATTTCAAAAATTGATATTTAAGAATAGTTTTAAAATGAATGTTCAATTTTTATTCAATGTGTAAAAAATGTGATGCATTCGATGCAACAGAGGATTTTATAAGGCAAAAAATATCGAAATTTGTAAAATTTCTATAATTCATACGGTTAGATTAAAGTGCTCCACAAAAGTACAGAACCACTCAAAAAATTGGTCTTTTGAGGTCAGAACATGCACTAATAGACAGAAATAATGTTTTTTATGTGTAATTCAGCACTTAACTTATAAAACCATAATTTTAGGAAACTTGAGCTTCTAATGTGTGGCTGACTGAGGAAAAGTGATAGAGTCAATTTACACAACTATAGAATTGTCATCTTTCTTGCAAGTTTCAAGTATGAAAGTGTTTTTTTTTTCATAATTTTTCATGGTACCCATTTAACAATTTTGAGAAAGGATAAATTGTAGCTTTGAGAAGCACTGGTTTAAGTCATCAGGCAGTAGCAAACAGCATCAAGCATTCAAAAGAGGTAGTTCAGTATTATTTGTCAAATTCTGCAAATTATGGACCAAAGCACAGATATGGACATCCTTCAAAGCTTACTCTGCAAGGCCACACATGAATTGTTAATGCAGCCTCCAATTCCACTACATTCATGCATCAAATTCAGGACAATTTGAGTATTCGAGTCACGAAACCATTCAAAATGGTTTTACACTACAGCAACAACATTGTTCGGTCTCGAACAAGAAGTACCCCTGTTCTTAAGCCCGAGCACAAAGCTGCCCTACTCAATTTTGCTAGGAAAAATATGGCCACTCAATGGAATAAGGCAAGTTTTATGTTTCATTTAGTCCTATTGTGCTAGTACAAGAAATAACAACCTTTTTGTCATTTAGGTAATCTTTTCAGATGAAAAAAAATTTAATTTGGATGGGCCAGATGGTTTAGCATTCTACTGGCGTGATTCATGTAAAGAGCCCAAGTAATTTTCACAAAGGAACTTCGATGGTGGGAGTGTTATGGTTTGGGTGCTTTTTCTGCATTGGGAAAATTGGATTTAGAATTCATTATCTGACATATGAACAGTGCCAACTATCAAGTTCTGGAGAAAAAATTGCTGCCATACAAATGTAGATTCAGAAAAACTCCTTTTATTTTTCAACTAGACAATGCATCTATCCACGTATCACGAGATATGAAACGGTGATTTGAAAATAAACAGACTGAACTTCTGGATTGGCCACTTCATTCTCCTGATTGCAACTTTATGGAAAACATTTGGGGAATCTTGATTTGCCGAATTTATGACCAAACTCGTCAGTATGCCAATGTTGAACACTTAAAAGAAGCAATTGTCACTGCTTGGAACTCCCTTGAGGCATTGATCATAGAAAACCTTGTTGATAGCATGCCAAATTGCATTTTCAATCTTATTAGTACAGGAGGTGTGCAAATAAATTACTAAATTAAACTATTTTGTAGTATTTAATGCTTTTTGCATTCATTTACTAATCAATTCTATACTTTTGTGGTGCTTAAAATCAGTTTTTTTACAATTTCTGCTGTTCACTACCATATAAGAAACTATGAGTTTTGACAAATTGTTTTCATAAATCATGAAAAATATAAAGAAGGTTCTTAATAAAAGAAAGAAAGAAATATAAGAAAGGTTCCATCATACATGTAATTCCTAACCTTTGTATAGTAAATTTGCAGCTGTACTATACTTATGTGGAACACCTTACTGCTATAAATTACATAAATATTTAATTGGAAACTAGTTCTTTAAATTCAATTTAGAATTATATTTAAAAATTCATCGTCTTTTTAAAAGTATTTGCTTTAAAACTTTTAATATTCTCAGACTTCTAATCCAGCTTCAGCAGTAAATTCTAATTAATTGGAGTTAATCAGTACATACACTGCTGGCCAAGTAAAATGTAACACCATTTAGGACTCTAGATATTGCAGGTGTTGCATTTTGCTTGGCCAGCAGTATACTTCTAAAGAGATTTTTCAAATTAACTTCTAGCCCAGCAAAGATATTAAACTAAACTCTTCTAAAACAGAAGTACTTTTGTAGATTTTTAGTATATTAAAATAGGAATTATGTTTATATAATCATTTGAAATATTTGAAATTAATTTCTGCATAAATTGAATTCATTCACTTAATGCATTGTATTAACTGTAAGTAAATTTGATATGTATCAGTACAAGGATCAAGCAAATTCAAATTTTAAAAATTTGTTCTCTACTCTAAAGCTAATAGTAGTTTTACCTTAAAATTTAGAAAACAAAACTTCAGAAATATTTATGATAACACTCATAAATAATCCATAAATTAATATAGTAATAAAATTGATATATTATTATTTATTTTAATATATTGAGTGGCTAGAATTTCTTCCATTAACTTTAATCACAATATGTTAGTTTAATTCCATCTAATTTGAATATAATTTATCATAATCTGTTGAATTAATTGTCAATTTAATTTTGAAGAATATTAATTGGCTGTTCATAGAGATAATTCTATGACAAATTTTTCTTTAACCTTATATATTTATGCTATAATCCATGATAAACACAATCAAGAATCAACTACACCTTTATTAAATAGAACAATCTACTAAACAATGTGTTAATTATAAATTAAACATATCAACCTTATTCTGCTTTGCTTGTAGTTTTGGAAGTTATCACAAAAACAAATCTGAAAGGCATGACAAGCTATGTACAACTTGGTGCTATAACAAACAATGCATGTGCACATATTTAAAAATTCATAAAAAGGAAATGTTTGAAATTTGAATATGTCTGAGCCAAATGAAAAATAGAACACCACCAGCACCAGAAGGAATCATTTTTTGAAAGATCTACCTGAAAAATGTCTGAGACAAACTGAAAATGTTAGTAATGTGATAACTTTCAAAACCAAGTGCAAAGTGCAATAAGGTTGATACGTTTTATTAAATATTTTTACATTTGCAAAATCTGCTACTACTATTCCATATTTTAAGAGTTCTATTGAAAAATTTATATGTATTAAATCATTGAATTTATCATTCACAAAATCTAATCTCTCTTTATGTGACTGCTTTAAATCATTATCCTGAATGTTAGATCTTATATTTAGAATAGATTTTTTTCATTTAATTTTTTTTTTTTTTAACTCTATACTTTGTAGATATATGTTTTTTTTTATATCCATTACAAATTCAGCAAGGAGCAGTTAGATGAGGGACGAAGCATTATGTATCCAGGTCAAACTATCCATAAAAATTGCTGAGATCCTGGCTTAAACACAAAGGTCACCAGAACAACATGCTGATACTTTTACTGCCTGGACATATGTACTTTTTAAAATGACTAACTCATAAAAATATTTAATCAATCTTGATTACTTTTTACCCATTTTTATTCAATCATAGTTCAAAGAATGAGCCTTGTAACATTTATATTGCAAAATGCATTTTGAATTCACCTTTGATAAACTCTTCAGTCTGTTTATTGTAAAACATTGCATTTTCTTTTACTTAAATAATTTGGCTCTTGATCATTTGACAATCTTTCTTTCTTATTATTCTTTATTTTCAGTTCTCTGTTTTTCTTATTATTGCTATAGGAACTATACTTGTACAAATACCAACTTTAAAACCATCTAATGCAGTAAAAATTTCTTTATTCAAACATTTCAATTGTCTTAAACGATCTTCAGGAAAAATTACATTCTAAAAGAACAAATACCTATGAATTTTTCTAGAACATATTTGATTTACAGAAAGCACATGGTGAAACAAATTTTGATTTTGAAAGCTTATATCAATAATAAATAAATTAATGCATACATAAAATAAAATACACAAGTAAATAAATAATACAAATAATAATATTTAAATCATCTTTCAGTACTGCTATGCAGCAACATTTTCCTGGTATTACCTTAAGGTCCTTGAAATTAATTGACTGCTCTTTCAATATAATTTTGCAAATGTACAAGATTTCTGAATACTTTAGTTGTTGTTTCTTCTGCATCCTCTGTATTATTGTAGCATGGTTCTATAGAACAGAAACCAACCAGAAATCAGCCAATACATATGTTGCTAATGCAGTGCTGTATTTGAATTTAATGATGTCATTTTTATATTCCTTGATTCTTACTGCTAATTTCCTCAAAGTACCCCCTAAATAACATAAATCATTTACTCCCCTGCTGTCTGTTATGGGGATTTTTATACTCCTGGACCACAGAATGCCTGAATAAGTCTTTCATCATTACATAGTAATTCATATATGGTAAGATTTCTTTTGAAGATTATCTTCCTCCCTGTAACTCTGCTTATCTTTTTGTATATATTATAAAGGGAGCTCTATATTCAACATCATGCACTCTATTATTGTATCATTTGCTGTTATCTCTTGTGCACTTCCTGATTATATCTTCTATATTCTTATGTTTAAATCCAAATTGGTGCTCCAAGGTTTTGATATATTCCAGCTCCTCAATTCTGTCTTGCATATTTACACATTGTGTATAGGGTCTTCTCATCATAGCTCTGAAAGCTGCCATCTTGTAGTTCATTGGGTCATGGGATGCTCATGGTATGAATAGAGGATTATATGTCAGTTTCCTGTAAATATTCATAGTAATCAACCCCCTCCTTTAAGCCTAAGTGCTACGTCTAGAAAGTGCACAGCGATATTGCTTTCTTGTTCCAACTCTATTTTTAATCCATATGGATACATATTGATGTCGTTGAAAAAGCTTATTATGTTAGGCTGTCTTCTTCATATTATTAATAGATAATACTTTACTCCAGGTATACAGATGATGTTTTCATCATATTCAGGCAAGATGTTACCTTCTAAGATCCATGGAACCATTTACAGAGCATCCTTGACCTCTAAGTGGCAAAAATATTCTACATTCTTTTCTTTCAATGATGTGACACATGCAGACTAGAGTAAGGCATTACTATTATATACAGAGTATTTATCCATCTAGGGATAAAAGAATCTTTCCAACAATGCACAAGTGTATGCATGGGTGCATGCTAGTTCCAGCACTAAAGGAAATCATTTAAGGTAATTTAACATAACATATAATACAAATAATCTTTGACAATAACAATACAGTAGAGCGTCGTTTATCCGAAAGCTGGTTATCTCAAAACGTCCGTTATCCGAAAGCATTCCAGTCAACAAATTTAAATTTTCACTAGTGCTGTGGTGCTGCAATCTTCGGCTATTTCTCGGGCTACTCAAATATTTTACGTTTTTGATACTAAATTAACATCTGAAGTATAATTTTTTATTGTTTTTATATTTTTCAATATATTTATTTTGTTTGTACAAAATAAAAAAATAATTTTTAACAATACAATAGTCTTCGTTAGGCTTAACATTGACGAAAATTCAATGCGAAGTGACACGCAACGGAGAGAAATTTCAACATGGGATAAATTAATATATTTTTTCGTACATGATTCGTTATCCAAAAAATAAGTTATCCGAACCACCCCAGTCCCCAATTGATTCGGATAAACGATGCTCTACTGTATTGCAAAATTTGATACAAAAATATGAGCTTTATTTTGTTAGAGAACATGTTTAAAATTACCAGATTTGGCAGCAATACAAAGATGTAGATGGTCAAATATGGCAAGAAAGATGGGCAAATATGGAAAGAATGTAGCATTCCTGGTATGCCAGTTAATGGATCTCTTGTATGCATCCCTCCATTTCTTAAAAATCTTACAGCTCTGTGGACACCCACAGAGCTCTTACACCAATGCTTTTAAATGACCTCACAGGAACAACTCTGCCAAACAATTCTGCTAGTCACCAATACACATTTTGCTGGGAGAGAAGTGGTACATCATTGTGCAAGTCTGCTGTAGTATTGCACCAATGTCAAGTCATTGAAGCAATTCATCCACGATTATATACCAAATTTCACAACAGATATTTAGAGTAGAATGCATTTTATGCATTTTACTCTAAATATCTGTTGTGAAATTTGTTATATTCTAAACATATGTTGTGTTGCATTGTTTAGCATGTATTACAAATTGTGACAATTATACATTCCATTCTGGAAAAACAATTCGTTGTTGGACCATAAAATGTGCTAAAATAATTACGGTTCATCATGTTATAAATTTATCATGTTGTACCACTCAAATTGCTATGCAATATCTTCTGTATATTGTGACAGTTTCAGGTAGCAGTGGAGTTGGTGTATATCAGGGCAATTATCTGATGTATTTGTGTCTGCTGCAAACTGCAGACACAAATACATAACTCCTACATAACTCTATATATAAATAAATTACTTGGGTCAAATTTTGACTGCTGTTTTTCATCAACAAGGTATTAAAAAGCTGAATTTTTGAGTTTTTTAAATAAAATAATGCAATATAATTTTTTTCTGTATTGTGTAGTCTTTCAAAAACAAATATAACAATGATACTGACTCGTTAATTCTCAAAAACAAATAAAACACTTCTAATTAACTAAAGAATTGTTATTTAACAACTTGAAAAAATTTGAAAATGAAGTCTTAAACACTTCATGTATTTTACATTAGAACCTCACTAATCCAAAATTCTGATCAATCTGAACAACCAAAAAATAATCTCTCTCTCTCTTTTTCTCTCCAAACAATATACATGGATGTCATACATACAAGGTGCTTTCTGTAAGTATTGCAACCAAATTCATAAAAAATCATTTATTGAACATATTCTTACAATTAGTCAAAAATCTTCAAAATAGCACCCTCCTGCATCAATACACTTGTGAAAGCGGTGTTTCCAGGCCTGAAAGACCTCCGGAATGTCCTTTAGAGCTGATGTAACATAAGCCTTGATGTTTTCAATTGTGTCCCAATGTTTCCCTTTCATGGCCCCTTTTAAGCATGGAAACAAAAAAAAGTCCGCAGGAGCCAGGTCAGGACTGTAACGTGGCTGTGGAACCAATAGGGTGTGGGTCCTGGCCAGGAAATCATTGACAATGAAGGTGCTGTGGCTTGGCGTGTTATCGTGATGAAGTTTCCATGTGTCCTTGATGTCACTTCAGCAGCACGAGACCCTCCTTTTCAGTCTTTTGAGCACTTCCAAGTAGAAAGCTGCATTTACAGTGGTCCTGGCAGGTATGAATTCATGATGGATAATGCTTCTGACATCAAAGAAGACAATGAGCATGGTTTTGATCCTGGACTTGCTCATGTGTGCCTTCTTGGTGCTGGGCGATGCTGGGGTGTGCCATTCCAAACTCTGACTTTTTGTCTCAGGGTCATACTTTTGAGTATGACCCTGAGTCACATCCATGACTCATCACTGGTGATAACTGAGTTGAAAAAATTAGAATCATTTTCACACATTTTCCAAGAGCTCTTGGCACTGAAGCACTTGCATGTCCTTTTGTTCGTCAGTCAACACTTTTGGGACCAGTTTGGCGCACACCTTTTTCATGTTTAAATCTTCAGTCACAATGCAATAAATGGTTGTTTTCGTCATGTTTAGAGTGTCTGCTATCAATTTAAGGCTCAACAGTCAGTCAGAATTCAAACAATCACGCACACGCATCACATTTTTGTCGATTCAGGAGGGTGATGGACATGCACTGCAGGGTTCGTCGGTGACCTCCTCTTGGCCATCCTTGAACAAGTTGTGCCATCAGAAAACTTGTGATTTGGACAAGTAATCACTCCCAAAGGCCTACTGAATTAATGTAAAAGGTTTCAGTGGCGGACTTCCCAAGTTTAACGCAAAATTTGATAGCGTAACATTGCTCCACAAAATGATCCATTGCACCATGTTACATTAACTCAAAACAGGGTTCACAGGAACGAACATCCTCACCCACCAGCAGCTTGGAAGCAAATGAGACTGAGCGAGTTTTGAAGCTAACATCCCACGCCACCTAGCACAGCAGGTTAGAACTAGATATAGCATATCATCGCATCATGAAAAAATTGGTCACATTACTTATGGAACACACCTTGTACTTATCTTGCACCACCCAGAATACACAATGTATTCAAACCCTCAAAATAAATTAAAAGTTTTGTTGTTGGAACAGAAAATAAAGGTTTGTCTCCATCTCCTCCTTCCTATATGCTTGCATACTCATGGAAAGAGATTGAAAACCCCAAATACATGAATCAAGTTTTTCAGTTTTCAAAAAACTGACTTGACTCAATGTATTGTGTTAATATGGAGTTTCTCAATATACTGTAGTTGAATAGGCTTATTGGTTCTTTATTTTGTTTTTGAGAATTTATGTACTCTAAGAAATTAAAAACAGGCCAGCATTCAGTTATTCGTTTAAAAATATTTTTTATTGATATCACAGAATGCTTTCATCTTTATTACTCATTTTAATGAATATCAAAATTCAAAATACTCTCCAATATTTATTTACTTAATGATTTTTTATTTTAATGAAAAATATCATTAGTAGAAGAGAGTCTGAAAAATTATGAATCATCCAACCACCAGCCAAATTAATTAGGCAATATTATGCTACAATTAAGAATTAGAAATTACATGATTAGAAATTAGAGTTAGACATTATGTGCCATCTCTTATTGAAAGCAGGAACTATCAATTTAACATAAGTTTAGAATGGTCTGGAAGAAAAGAATTGGCCCAGAGTGGGAGTCAAACCTGCAATATTGCCCGATTAATTTGGTTGATAGTTGGATAATTAATAATACATAGAGTTATTAAGATGTTTATATATATATATATAGTAAACAATTATTTCATTAATTTGACTACTTGTATAGATTTAAACCTATAAATGTTCATATTATTGCATCACTGCTTCATTTTTATTTTGTTTCATTTTACAAGATTTTTTTTTTAATGTAATTTTTGAAGAGCTAATATTTCAAAAATCAGTAAATACAAAATTTTTTACTCACTCAAAAATATATTAAAAACAAGTAAGAAAAAAATATATATAAAAAATTGACTGTAAAATATTTATTGTATTTATTATATTTTTAGTTGAAAATAATTATAACATTTTTAAAATTGCTATATAAATATTCAGACCCTTATTAAATCTTCATAAGCAGCAAAAACAATCTAATTATGAGCATTTTGAGTCATTTTTAGAGATTTTCAATCAACTATAAGGATATTAATGCCCTCTCAATAGCCTAGAGGGCCTGCTATGAGTTGAATAGGGAATAACTGGGACTGATATCATTCTCTCTCTCTGTCTATGGAGTACTCACCTTTATTTACATTGTTTACTTATTGTGTTGCCATTATATATGTTCATTATGTATGTTTCTTATTTATTTATTTATTATGGACTTTTATGTACTTTTATTTATTTATTTTTCATTACTTATCTATGTATTTATTTTTATTCTATTGTTTTAATTTTTAATTTAAACTAACCACCATTCTATGTTTGAAGTTTTTCTATTATATTCTATTTTGTATTCTATCTGAAGATGATGTTTAAAAATAATTGAAAATGTTTGTAATTAAATTGTTTTTGCTGCTTACAAAGGTTTCATAATCCAGTTTCTATGTCTCTATACAAATATACCAAAGATATATAATAATTCCATAGATAATTATCTTTCCTTTTCACCATAGATGTATTAAATTAGAAAATCATAATAAAAATAAACATAGTCTATATTTTATCTAAATACTACAGTTTCTCATTTCCCGGTCTTTTGCTTGTCCCAGGATTACGAGAAAAAGTGAACTGTTTCCCAGGATCACAGGATATAATTAATTATTTTTAAGATATAAAATAAATCTTAAAATTGAATAATAGCCTATAATTATTTTTCACTTTTAAGTAACTTAATACAACCTGCAACATCCAAAATAATAATAATAATATTGTATAAAATATGTATAAAAATTACTTTTGAGTTACATAGAAATTTTCACAAATAGAAAAAGTTTATTAAAGTTGATTGGAAACTGCTTACAACAAAAATGCCTTTAAATAAAGTTAAAAATTTAAAGAAAAAAATTAACTTAGATCAAACTTCTAAGTTAGAAGGCAATTTTTATTTAAACACTAGCTGCAAGGACCCGCTTCGCTGGGCAAAAAGTAACGATAGTGAAGATTAAGATAATTACATTATAGCTAATCTTACCCGTTTTCACAAAATGCAAGAATTAGGTCCCCCATTTCCAGACTAATTAGAGAATTTTTACGTTTAGTCAAACAAACTATTTTCAATGTTTCTGGAATGTTTACAATCGTTCTATAATCGAACCAATATTCGAATTTTATGTTTGAATTTAATTCGAACAAAACATTCAAAATAGAAAGCCACTTTCAACCACTTTCAGCCTCATATCTCCTGCACCCTTATAACTATCGAGACGCAACCACCCCTATGCACAAATGGAGACATGGAGCTACCACCACATACAAACACCATTCATGTGTAGTTTTGGCGGAAAAGTGAAATATAGGGACATACACGTCCATTTTTATATATATATAGATAATACAAAATATTATTGTAAATTTTTATAATAAGATTTTAAAAGCAAATATGGTGAATATGCCCTCCCATCACTCAATTTGATTCTTATTTTACTAAAGAAAAGTCCTGCTACTGAGAATGCCTTTTTCAATTCAATTGATGTGGATGAAATCATCTTTAATGCATTTAAGAGAAGACATATGTTATGTGTTTTTTCACTTATAGTCTGAAAGATTTCTAGTTCAGTTTTGAGATGCATTACAGTATTTCTTATGCTGTCTAGTACAGCTCTCCCTTAATAGTCCAACAGGTATGGGACCAAAGGGGTGTTGGATTACCGAAAATAATTACATATTTTACATTGTTTTGCTAGCAGTAGCTTACAATATTCCCTACATCAATTGTTCGAACAGAACTGCTCACAGAAAACACACAAAATGTGTGTCATCATGTAAAAATTGGATGGGGAGATTTATGTCGCAACATGCTTCTGTGCAAGCAGACACATAACAGGGACGGGTATCTTGACAGGAGGTGCATCAGACTACTGAGCATGTCGGATTAAAAAACATCAGACTATAAAGGGAGAGCTGTATTCTTGATTTGTCTACCTTGGCTGTTTTAATAGTGGCATCAAACTTATAGCCAATAATTCAGTAGTTTGTTTGGCTTTAATAATCAGATTTATGAAGAAAAACTCCATACTTGCATACTTCATACTCAAGTAAATTAAACTTTACTCTGACACCAGGGATGAAATACTAAATACAGGACCAAAAATACTGGTGTAATTTTGCAACGTAATAAGATCATTCTCACCAAGGTGGATAAATCCAAAATGTTAGTCCTTATGAGACGCAGCACCTACCACCAAGGCTTAAAGGAATACATCAATATCACCCAATGCGAAAAGGAGAATGAGAGCATGGTGGACAAAATACAAAATAAGGTTAAGCAATTTGCAAACTCCAAGTTGACAAAACGACTTGCATTGGGAAACATAATAGTCGATTCCCCGGATACACCAAGACTTTTTGCATTTGCCAAAACGCAAAAAATGGGCCAACAATTACGTCCAATAGTTGATAAAATCAGAGCTCCCACAATAAAATTGGAAAAAGCCATTCACAACCTACTTTCTCCCCACCTCAAAGGCTACCCGTATACCATCGATAATCCAGTTGAGCTCATTCACCTCCTTTGAGTTTTGTCTTCGACGCCGCAGTATATTACCATATTAGACTTTAAATCTATGTACCCATCGGAGGAACTCCCTCCAGCTTTTTGCTCCCTTAGAAATTTTTTGCTTAATCTGACTCAAGAACAAGCATTACACCAGCAAGTCATTGAATTAGCCCATCTGATCTGTTATAATTCTATCTTTGCATTTGACGAAGAAGTCTACAAACAAAAAAGAGGAGTCCCCATGGGTAGCCCAGTATCCGGGGACCTATGCGAAATGGTCGTTAGGCAACTTGAACAAAAAATACTTCCACTGTTCCTCCCAAACATCTTACTCTATAGGAGGTATGTGGACGACATCCTCATCATGTGGAAGACAATACCTGACATCTCAAATTTCGTACAAACCGTTAACGATAATCCCTACAGCCTAACGCTAGAAATGGAACAATCTAGCAATACTGAGGTCCACTTTTTGGATATAAACATTAAAGTAGAAGGATCCGCCATCATCACGTCGGTATACCATAAACCTTATGCTGCCTCTATATACATACCAGTAGGTTCATCCGACCCATTCACCTACAAGACTGCAGCATTTAATACTTTGATTAAAAGGGCCTTTTCCCACTCGTCCACCACACAAGCCCTCAACACCGAATTGAATTACATCAAGAGAATAGCAGCCAAGCACGGTTACCATGGTCTAACACACCATCTAATTGAGCGATATCAATGCTCACAACATTCACCCACTATGCATATGAAGACCAATACTGACCAGGATAAACGTACACACCTACACGCCTCCCAGTCACCTTTAACCCATACGTTAAAGCAATATACGCTGAGATCGCTGGAAAACAACAATTACAAATAGCCTATAGAAGATGCCAAACAATCTACAACATCCTCAGAAATGGAAAAGGCAGTCCGGTTTGTAGCAGGCTTCCTGGCGTGTACTCTATCCCGCTGAAAGATAACAGATGTAACGAGAACCTTGTCTATATCAGCTCAACCAAGCGATCTTTAAACACCAGAGTACAAGAGCATCAAGCGGACCTTCAGCATGGGCGGTACACCACAGCCCTAACCACCTTTGCATCCAATCCCGATATAGAACTGAAGTTCGACAAAGCTGACATCATCAACACTACGCCCCATCTGGAACATCTAAAATGGCGGGAAGCTATATCCATCTGCAAGGCTAACCACCTGACCACATGTATAAACCAGAAAGATGAGATTAATCTTTCTATAGCCTGGGAGGACCTCATAAACGACGATCTATAAATATCAACATCAGCACATGAATGCGCATGACCGTCTTAATGGATTTTTCGTTATGCGAGTTTCAGATTTTTTGTTTAAACATCTGCGTTCTATTTTTAAATTCGGTTTTTTATTTAAATATCTACGTTCCATTTTTTGAAGTGTTCCATCGGAATTTTTTCTCTACCTGAGGAAGAGCTATCTCGACAGCTCGAAAACGTTTGTGAAAGGAAAATTTTTTCACGCAAAATTACACCAGTAACAGGTTCCGTATTTAGTACTTCATACTCATTTGTATCCTTGCCCAATTTGCACAATCTAGCATATTTAAGCTACAGGGCATGGTTAAAAATTAAGACAGCATAAGTACAATTATTCCATATATTACAGGTTCTGACAGGTAAAGAATTTTCAGTCCTGTCACAAATAGGCTACATATTGATTATTGACAATCTGTGACATGCCATAATAAGCAAAAATTTAAAAAATTAATAAGCAGGCTTAAAATTAATAAANAAAGGGCCTTTTCCCACTCGTCCACCACGCAAGCCCTCAACACCGAATTGAATTACATCAAGAGAATAGCAGCCAAGCACGGTTACCATGGTCTAACACACCATCTAATTGAGCGATATCAATGCTCACAACATTCACCCACTATGCATATGAAGACCAATACTGACCAGGATAAACGTACACACCTACACGCCTCCCAGTCACCTTTAACCCATACGTTAAAGCAATATACGCTGAGATCGCTGGAAAACAACAATTACAAATAGCCTATAGAAGATGCCCAACAATCTACAACATCCTCAGAAATGGAAAAGGCAGTCCGGTTTGTAGCAGGCTTCCTGGCGTGTACTCTATCCCGCTGAAAGATAACAGATGTAACGAGAACCTTGTCTATATCAGCTCAACCAAGCGATCTTTAAACACCAGAGTACAAGAGCATCAAGCGGACCTTCAGCATGGGCGGTACACCACAGCCCTAACCACCTTTGCATCTAATCCCGATATAGAACTGGAGTTCGACAAAGCTGACATCATCAACACTACGCCCCATCTGGAACATCTAAAATGGCGGGAAGCTATATCCATCTGCAAGGCTAACCACCTGACCACATGTATAAACCAGAAAGATGAGATTAATCTTTCCATAGCCTGGGAGGACCTCATAAACGATGATCTATAAATATCAACATCAGCACATGAATGCGCATGACCGTCTTAATGGTTTTTTCGTTATGCGAGTTTCAGATTTTTTGTTTAAACATCTGCGTTCTATTTTTAAATTCGGTTTTTTATTTAAATATCTACATTCCATTTTTTGAAGTGTTCCATCGGAATTTTTTCTCTACCTGAGGAAGAGCTATCTCGACAGCTCGAAAACGTTTGTGAAAGGAAAATTTTTTCACGCAAAATTACACCAGTAACAGGTTCCGTATTTAGTACTTCATACTCATTTGTATCCTTGCCCAATTTGCACAATCTAGCATATTTAAGCTACAGGGCATGGTTAAAAATTAAGACAGCATAAGTACAATTATTCCATATATTACAGGTTCTGACAGGTAAAGAATTTTCAGTCCTGTCACAAATAGGCTACATATTGATTATTGACAATCTGTGACATGCCATAATAAGCAAAAATTTAAAAAATTAATAAGCAGGCTTAAAATTAATAAATACAAATGTATTCTGACAGTTTATGAGTTAATGAAACTTTCTATTTGCAAAATTTCCTCAACTTTAACCTAAAATAAGAAAAAGGTGAATTTTTAAGAAATTTGAGGGATTTCCCAGGATGAGAAGAATTTCCCGGGTTAAAAAACAGCCAGGACCCCGGATTTCCCGAGATCATTGGAGAAACCCTACTAAATACTGATATATTACACTGATAAAATCAGTGTAATATATGTTAACCAGTGTTCCTAGTTCATCACATTATTGCTTTGAATTCTACTTTATTTACTAATGTTTGTGTTGGTCAGATTTTAATTACAAAAAGTTTGCTGTGAGCATACTACATTGATTGTGGTTTGCAGTATTGTGCTTAGCTAAAATTATTATTATTAAAATACAATTTTAAAAAAATCCCATACAGCAGATCCCTACTTTTAAAACCTAATTGTTTCCTAGAAAATCTTTGTTAATTAAACAAGATAGCCTGTGGGAAAAGAGGAGGATTTATGATGTCATGAACTGACTTAATATTCCTGGAAATACAGTCTGAATTACACATCACATGAATAAAAAATTAACGCTTTTAAATATTGAAATGATAATGAAAAATAAGTTTTAAATTTGCAAAAGTTAAATTATTGCAGGATTTGTTTAGAATTTCTTAAAATTAAAATATACATTTATTTTCCAACAAACTAAAAAAATCTTCTTACGTAATTGTAAAATATACGAAAAAATATATTTTTCTTTCTCCTCTGACTTATGGATATTTTATAACTTCAAAAGAAATTCTTAAAACATTGTATCAACAATGAATAAAAAAGATTACAGTTAAAAAAGGTAAAAAGGAAATCAACTTGCAAAGAAAACTTTTATTTACATTAATAAACCTCCTAAATGCATTTTGTTTATGGAAGGCCTCTTCAGTAGGTCTAATCATACACAGTTCATGTACAATTAGACCTACTGAAAAGACCTTCCATAAACAAAATGCATTTAGGAGGTTTATTAATGTAAATAAAAGTTTTCTTTGCAACTTGATTTCCTTTTTATCTTTTCTAACTGTAATCTTTTTTATTCATTGTTGACACAATGTTTTAAGAATTTCTTTGAAGTTATAAAATATCCGTAAGTCAGAGGAGAAAGAAAAATATATTTTTTTGTATATTTTACAATTACATAAGAAGAATAGAAACAGTCTGACCCCATCGTTTTTATAATTATTTTGGAATATAAACTAAAAAATCTTTCCTGTTTTTTCTATGAATTTTCTGCAGCATGTCACAGCATCTTAGAATGTCATTCAAAATTACTCAAGATTACTTTTTAAAACACAAAATGCATACTATATTTTGCAATATAATACTTAGTTACTGGATAAATATATCAATGATATTGCTTCTGTTATTAAAAATAACTGATAGTGATAAATGTCTTCTTCTGAATTGTATGCTGCAATTTCAATTACCAATAGTCAAAAATCTGCCATTGAAGAATATGCTTCCTGATCACCTTGTACCTATGGCCTGTCGATTCATTAAATCACAGTGACAAGTCATAAAGCAAGCAATTGTAAAGAAGGGAATCTACTGTATTACATAAATAAGTAAATTAAATTTTATATAAATTAATTCTGACTTCCCATTCAGTAAACCAGGAAACGAACATAAATTATTCTTCCCTATTGTGATTAAAAAATTTTTAGTAATCATAGATTCATGTTATTTAGCTAAACCTAAAGATTGTTTAACTGAATCTCTTATTGAGTAAGCAAAGATACAAATAATGTATAAAACAACAAAATTAAAAAAAACTTAAAAGCAGTTACATAATGAAAAGTAGTTAGGAAAACTAAGTATTCAGGTCGCACGTGTTCTAATTACTGGCTTCCGTTTATATGCAATAGACACCACAATATCTTATACATAATATTGTCCACTAGAAAAATTTTTAAAGCATATGAAGCTGAATTACAGTAATGCTCTCAAAAGAAAGGTCAAGGTCACTACAGTTCTTAATAATTATTTAAATTTGTATGTGGACATTTGAATAGAACCTAGTTTTTATATATATAATTAATTCAAAATAAAAGTTTTGATGTCCTATTTAACAGAAATATAGTAGCAATTACAAATACTATCCATATATATTAAATACCTATATTTTTTAATAGTAGTATTTTGGAATTATCAATTTTAAACTTTATCAATGTCAATTTATAAAGAAAAAATTAAAAATCAAGAAATATGAGCTGAAATCATATATCTTTAAGAGATATCAATCAATTTTACATTAATTAACAGTCATTTATAAAAATTATTTCTTAAATATAATAAATGGTCATCATGACAAGAATTGTCAAATTACATACATTAAAACTTAAATACAGTTCAGGATGTCATGATATTTTATACATTTATTGATAGCCATATAGGAATATAATCTAAAACAGGGATGCTATTATAAATGTGAAGTTGTTTTTTAAGTTAAATCAATTTGATATGTATAAAAAGTTAAATTCTTCATGATTTAATTACAAAAATTTTTCTATGTAATACAAATGTGATAGTAATAATTGTTAAATGTTACGCTTCATATCTAGTTTAATTTTACTAGGCATAGTTCATTTTCTATCCAAACATAAGCTATGAATCAAGTCAAGGTACTAGTAAGTTAATAACATTGTTTTGGGGGCCATCTGTGACAATCACTTGCCACTACTGCATTGCTGCCAACATAAAAAAAAATTATTTGCATGTGCTCTTAGTAGTGACCTTGGACATTGTCACTTTGACCCCACTGTATCTTGAAAACAAAATCATGGATCCCTGATTTTTATTACATTTTTTATATCCTCATCTCCTATTATATAAAATGACAGTTTCATCAAAATCAACTGATCAAATTTTGAGAGTGAACTCAATTCTATAAGCCACATAGAAGAGGCTTTGCTAATGCTCTACCTCAAAGGTAATGTTTAAATTGAATTATATTAACTAAGAGTAAAATATATTAATGAATCATATAGAATGTTTTAAAGAAGTACTATATATATGATTGAATTTACAACATTGATAAGGGCCTTCAGTCTACTGTTCATGTTTAGATTAAATTTGTTTCTTTATAAATGTATATTCAGTTTGAAGATGAGTGAAAGAGCAAAAGCATTTATTAATGCTGTAAATTTCATTTTTATACAGTCATCTAAAGCATTCTATTTTGTACTAGAATTAAATTTTAGACTCATGTATTCATATAAACATGAAACTAAATCAATTGAATAAATTTAGAATAAAAATACTAAATAACAAATCTTTGTAACTATGAATAAATTTATCTAAAGGGAATTTTATTTTTAACANAAAAAATTGACTGTAAAATATTTATTGTATTTATTATATTTTTAGTTGAAAATAATTATAACATTTTTAAAATTGCTATATAAATATTCAGACCCTTATTAAATCTTCATAAGCAGCAAAAACAATCTAATTATGAGCATTTTGAGTCATTTTTAGAGATTTTCAATCAACTATAAGGATATTAATGCCCTCTCAATAGCCTAGAGGGCCTGCTATGAGTTGAATAGGGAATAACTGGGACTGATATCATTCTCTCTCTCTGTCTATGGAGTACTCACCTTTATTTACATTGTTTACTTATTGTGTTGCCATTATATATGTTCATTATGTATGTTTCTTATTTATTTATTTATTATGGACTTTTATGTACTTTTATTTATTTATTTTTCATTACTTATCTATGTATTTATTTTTATTCTATTGTTTTAATTTTTAATTTAAACTAACCACCATTCTATGTTTGAAGTTTTTCTATTATATTCTATTTTGTATTCTATCTGAAGATGATGTTTAAAAATAATTGAAAATGTTTGTAATTAAATTGTTTTTGCTGCTTACAAAGGTTTCATAATCCAGTTTCTATTTCTCTATACAAATATACCAAAGATATATAATAATTCCATAGATAGTTATCTTTCCTTTTCACCATAGATGTATTAAATTAGAAAATCATAATAAAAATAAACATAGTCTATATTTTATCTAAATACTACGGTTTCTCATTTCCCGGTCTTTTGCTTGTCCCAGGATTACAAGAAAAAGTGAACTGTTTCCNTAAATTTATAATGACTATTCACAAAAATATTTTATATAGAATTTTATAATCATTTTCTAAGAATTAATTATAGAAAATAAATGCTAAATCATAAAATCTTTTATTGTTTATTCAATACTAATGAATGTAGGCTAATTTTTATCGAACATTTTTTACAAGAGTAAATTATCAACCTATAATATTGCTTAATTATAAACCTGTTTTCAATATGATTCTATAACCTTTACAACATCGAGAATTTTTAAATATTACGAATATTTCGTAAATGTTTATATTAAAATACTAGTCAGATATACTTTATAAATAAAAGTTTATATATATAAGAAATATAACGAATATCCTGTTATCAAATCTAATTATTTCTAATTAATTTTTGTCATATAATTCGATCTCGTTCTTAGTTTAATTTGCCATTTCCTCATTTGCCTGCAGTATTAGTTAGAATTTCGAATGCCAATCATCAAAAATATTAATGAATTAATATATTTACAAGTTTATTGTACCTTTGTATAGTCATCGTTGTATAATTATCTCCAAATATCAGATTTCTATAATCTATTAAGAAATCGGTAACCATAGAGAATTATAATTTACAGTAAACATAAAATGGTCCAAAAGTCACTTAACTGTGTTTTATTTGCTTGTTTCCTGTGTACTTGTAAATACGAATCATCGTAAACCGAGTTTAAAATAATGCATTTTTCTATTATAAAATTAATACAAACATAAATTACTTTCCTGGTTGTTATATAACAGGGAAAAATATGGCATTTTTTGACCAATTGGAGTGGAAACCTTGAAACGTCGAGAAATACAAAATTTGGGTTTTTCTATGTATATTGGATGTTAGCGTGTTTTTTCACCCACTTTGAAGCTTAATAACTCCTGTGCCTTTTGTCGAAAATGTCTGAAATTTTGCAAGCAGATTTTTGTATTAGAGAAAAGTGTTTTTAGAAATTTTCAGAAAAATCGGACGATTGGTTCGGGAGTTATGGCCCCGCCCCATATCTCCCGAATCAATCATAAAGATAAATGGTAGCATTTACTAGAGATGAAAACAAATAAAGAATGCCGAGAAAGTTCATCAACAACGCTGCCAGCTTTTTTAAATAAATAAATACGATTAAATATTTAAGTATTTAAATAAGACATCAATATAGATTTATAATGGTTAACTGATTTTTGGGCCAGCCTTTATATTATAGATTTGTTGGGCCACACTGCATTACCGTGTATTGCATACCTGTTCAGATTTCTAGTATGGATCTCTACATTATATAAGCAAGGATAATTATTATTTATTATATAATAACGGCCTGTCATTAACCTACATTTAAAAATGAGTCGAAAAAACCTAAATTCAAAATTGAGATCAATGTTAAACAATATTTCGAAACTGAAAAGTATGAAGAGAAACTTTAAAGAGGCAAAGTATGTTTACATTAATAGATTGCAATGTAGATGTATAAGGACCAATAAGATATGAATGGAGAGAAATGATGGATGACCTAGAAGAATGGGAGAATGAACTAGACCGTAAAACGTCAAGATCATTCTTTTCGATCTTAAATAGATTAAAAAAAAGTGCGTCAATTCGTGACAGTTTCATTATATAGTTCACACGTCATGCTAATGTGAGNAAATACTAAATAACAAATCTTTGTAACTATGAATAAATTTATCTAAAGGGAATTTTATTTTTAAGAAAAAATGAGACTATCTTTACTTGAAAGACAATTGCTGTTATCAAAAAACCACAAAAATAATTTAATGAATAAACAAATGTTTGATAGCTTTAAGCTATTGGAGTTTTGGTTTCTTTAGTGATTCTAGACTGACATCCAGTTTTTTGAGTTGATTTAATATTGGAATTTATGTGATATTTATCATGAAAGTAATACTTTCAAACAAGGAAAACTTTTCAATTCAATACTGCCAACTTCAAAAAAGTCTACATAAAATTATTTTAATTTACAGATTTTAGATATTTTTATAATTATAGAAGACAATTTTTCTAACATACTGTATACAATAAGCACTTTCTTAAGTTTATATAATATGCTTTGAAATAATCAGTTGCACTTATATTAAAATCTGATTACCTTGTAAACTGTCCTTCTAAATCATCCAAATTTGAATTTTTAATGCAACTTACATACAACATATTACTTCCTATGTCATTAGACTGTATTTATGTTCGAAACTGTTAAGAATTATCAGGCTAAAAATACTTTAAATAAAATTGGATTTGATACATTACTTACTTATGCACAATGTATTCTGTTTGATTAAACTTATGTAAAAGAATATATTCTAAAATTTCTATACCACATTCTCATTTAATTTTGGCATACAATACTTTAATTTTGTGGTTAAATATAACTGATGCGTGACACGAAAATTTGTTATTTTATATAATTTTGAAGCATTACGAACTGTAACCAAACCAAACTTAAGAATCTTTATCTTAATCTTAAGAAATCACATAGAAATTGTTCTATAACATCAACCTTTCTGGATATGAGAGTAAAAAAGTGATTCTTCTGTAATAAATATCAAATTACTGGTCCTATTTTAGTGTTATATAATGTATCTAGCCTAGTTTTACATTCAGCTTTGTATAAGCTATTTGTTAGGTAAACTATCATTAAGTTAATTCATGTAGTAAAGATAAAAATCGAAACATTTTTTTATACAACATTCATTCATTCGATGAGGACGACCATCGTTTCACGATTGACACGTATTATATAACACATACAGGTATGAAACTAACTATTCTCATTGTATTTAACTTCGGATACACATTTGAAAAGAAGTCGACACAGTTTTAAACGAAATAAAACATTGAAATTAACATACATAAATCTACAACTAACAGGTAAACAACACAATAAATGCTTACATCATCGTGGCATCGCATCCAGTATACCTGCTAATCAAGGAATCTATAGTCTTCTTCCCACGATCGACAATAAAATCAATCAGGCAAATTAACAAAACATACACTTTACAGTAAAAATTTTTCAAAATTCGCTCTAATTCTTTCTTCATTAATAGAGTTCTAACTCACCTAGTCAAAGGCCTGCGCTTGGTACGTAACATCTCGATTGATCTCGATCGTTAAATTTACTAATCGACCAAATAAAAAAAATTAATGTGAAAATTACTGATTATATAAGGGCCATATCGAACCACGTCTGAAAAAAAATATATATCACACATGAACACCGCATTCACGCCACTCTCACCACATGCGTCGACAGGGGGCAGCATGTGGACAGACACAAGCAACAGCTGAGGAAACGCCCCGAAATCAGGAGATGCTAACACACGTACTGTACAGCACATCGGATGGTCACCGACGCCAATCGTATTCTACCCAATCATTCGCTCGTTTCGTATGGTTTCTCGTGGTTCGAAAATACGTAGCACGCGCCTCCTAACCCCCCTTTAAACCTTAATTAATGTAACTTGTGTGCGCCTCCGTGCTGAGAAATCTTACAAATACGTTACGTAATGGTTTATATGTTGCCAGGTATTAACTCCAAGGTAATCTGGAGAAACTAGTATCGACGATAAATTAATGTTCGTCCTTGCAGAAACATTAACCTAACTTCCCGACTTTGTAGTCAAATAAATAAGTCGCTACGTAAAGATGTTGGCGCTATTACTAAGAGTAATTTTAAAAATTTAAATTATTTAAATAAATAAATACAAATTCGAAAAATAAATGTATTATAGGCGTATGCCATTCTTGAAGTTTTAAATGGAGAAGGAAAGCAAGACAGGAAAACAACATAATATGTCATTAAATACAATTAAAAATCCCCTTCAAACCGATAATAACTTGCTTAAAAATAATTAGTTGTTTACATGTCCAGGATGTATGTAATTTTACACAATCGATCGTTAACTCGAGTATCTCCTTTTTACGAATTTATAAGTTACGTAGTACTATACGATTAAGAATTTATACAATTTTCTATCGATTAAATGTGATTTTTATAAGTAAAAAAACTGTACTAATCAAATACTTAACCTCCACATGGAGTATTATACCTACCACAAAAGAGGTTGTCCTCTAACAGACTTAAGATTAAACTAATCTAATAAAACGTTTAAATAATTATATCGAAGTATAAAATTCACCTGGGAAGCCTCCTTTTTCCGTTTCTAGAAGGCATCATAAAGCAACCATAGTCCGGATTTTAACAGAGGTACAGTATTCCGACTGCCTCCACCATGCCGTGGCTGTATGTAAACTAAGTCAATCCCCTCGGGTATCTTTATTTTTTTATGTAATTTCCTCGTTTGTTCCACATCCGCTAGATAGGATATTATTTGGTATTTGAATCGGGGTGAGCGCGTAAAAAAATAGCACGATTTATACAGAAATAGAAAATACACGACAGGTCACTCAATATCAGATGACCCAATTGGTTTTAACTCGACAAACCCATATAGATTTTATGTACGGTATAGGCCTACAGTTAAACAGTTTTTCTCCTATCGCGACGATTTGACCCTGAGAAATGATAAAAGGTTCAAACATCTTCCACAGTTTATCTGAGATTCTATTTTCGTTCCTCGTTATCTCGATATCATTTTTAATCGGAGTTGCTAGGCTAAGTACTGTACGTATAAATGCTAAAAATATCATTATTGATAGCAATTTTCTTCATGATATTTTTACAATTATATCAAAAAACTTAATCGTTTACTCATCCGACGTCTTTAAAAATAGTTATACTAAACTCTTACTTGCCCAATAATCTTAACCGAAACCCGAACTAGAACTAATCCTATTCATTATTAACTACTTGTTACAGTTTTAATAATCTTTCATCATACTACATATTATTTTTAACCCGTTTTCAAACGACTTTCTATTATTTTTAACTCCTCTTAACCCGACTTTCTTAACGAGTTAATAAAAAAGTAATCGGGTGACATAAAAAACTTATGTTAATATAAATTAGATTATAACTGCGCAAAAAATCTTAAAATAAATTACAAAGAATGAACTTAGGCAGTGTTTTAATTTAGAGAAAAGTTTGCATCTACTTTCAATCACCTTTACTTCCTAAAAATATATACAGTATATATTTGTAAAAATTTACAAAAATTGCATGTTTAAGCAAAGAATTTATTGAATGGATATCCTAAATATCCATACAATAAATGTTAATTGGGCCGCATTTCCGTTGTCTTTTAGAGGTTAGCATATTTGTGACGTCAATAGGTAAACACGAATTAACCGAAGGGTTTTTCTGTATTATTCTAAAAGGAGAGATGACATCACTACTTTCTCTGAGGGGAAAAACCTTCGATTTACATCAACCGTAAAACGTCTCGAAAGGCTGGAAGCACGTAATAATTTCTTTCAAAATATCTTCAATATTTTCATTTCTTTTTTTTTTTTTGAACACACAACCGGATCTTTAAGATGTAAGTTTACAAACATTTTCCTCCCGTTTAAATTACAATAATAAATAATCAGCGAGGAAACTTGTAGCGTATTAAATATTTTCCTGTTTTAAACAAGATTTTAATAACAAACACCTATTCTAATATTATTTTGCTTAATTAAGTAGTGTCTAGTTTTGTTAGAACCGTTATCGACTTACAGCGTGATGTATAATTGATAACGTAAGTGTCAATCATATTGCTACATAATGAGAAGCGAGTCGATTTAATAGCAAAGAACATTCGTAGGCGTGTATATGTATTATATTATCCTCATTTCTTAAGAATATATTATGAAAAATATGTTTTGTGTAAAATTTACATGCGCGCAGCTGATAGGCAACGTGCGTTACTAGTCACTATGCTTTAGATGCCGACCATGAAATCGTTGTGTAAAAATCAGAGATAAAAATCTGTAATAACTATTTCTATAAATATTCCAATGTTGCGTAAAATTTGATATATTAAAACATAAATTAAGCATTTAAAACTATGTTAATGAATGTTTAGTTTTTAACTTATAAATTTATTCTTTCAATTACTCGTGTATGTTTATAAAAATTCAGAAAGTTTGAATGATTGTGTGTCAAAGTTACGCAGCATAAAAAGCTTATAAATTATTGTTCATCTTTTTTTTCAAAATTAATGATATGGTTCTGATTTGTTCGTTTGGTTGGATAATGCACGTTTACGTCAATTTGACGTCATCTCTTCAATTTTGCATTGAGAAATGCTACGGTGTGACGTCAAATTTACGTAAAAAAGCGCAATATCTCAATTATTCGAACAAAACCTATTGTCTCAATTCAAAAATAATATAACAAAGTAAATACTTGTATAAACTATGAATACAGTATACATGTATAAAATAGGCCTATATAAAGTTTTAATGTAAGTTTAATTAACAGTATAATTTATTAATTATCGTCGTACAAACTGTATATATATATATATATATATATATAATTAAATGCAAGTAGTATATAAGTAATGAGTGTATATTTACATAAATTTAACAAGGAGTATTATTATACACGGATAATTGAACGCATTATTGTCTCAGCAACCGTGCAGACCTATTTAAATTTATGTTATTTTATGAAAGTTAATGGTTTTATTTTTTATTTTTATTTTTTTGCAATTTCATCTATAATAGAACAGAGAAGGTGAACGGAATCAGGTTACAAATAACAAATTTGAATCGGATTAATAAAAAAACATAAAAAAACATTATTCGCACTAACATCTATTTAGAATGTCTCTCGAAATAATTTAATTTATTTTTCCTGTATTTATTTACTGTATTTATAAAATAAACTTCAGAAAACTTACAACGATATTTCAAGAGAAAACTCACAGAAATACCTAAATAATATTGCCATATCGATTGAGAATTCGTGCAATTCATTTTATGTAAATTGTTTAAAATTTTAAAACCTTTAAAATTATTATATATTTATGCATTACAGTAGAGCGTCGTTTATCCGAAAGTCGGTTATCCGAAACGTCGGTTATCCGAAATAATTCCAGTCGGCCTAAAGTATAATTTTTATTTGTTTTTATATTTTTCAATGTATTTATTTCGTTTGTAAAACATAAAGAAATCATTTTTAACGATACAATAGCCACGATTATTATTTTAAAAAGTTTACGTTAGGCTTAACATCGACGAAAATTCAACGCGAAGCGACACGCAACGGAGAAAAATTTCAACACGGGATAGGTTATATTTTTTCGTACATGATCGGTTATCCGAAAAATAAGTTATCCGAACAACCCCAGTCCCTAATTGATTCGGATAAACGACGCTCTACTGTATTTTATACTTCAATAACTTTTATAACTGTTATAACATGAAGCTATTCGACTATCACTGAAATCGATCAGTTCTCCATCTTTTCACTTTACGTTATTCTTCTAAACTACAAAATAATCTAAATTAAATAACTTTATTATTATGTATTATTGGAAAAAANTTATACTTCAATAACTTTTATAACTGTTATAACATGAAGCTATTCGACTATCACTGAAATCGATCAGTTCTCCATCTTTTCACTTTACGTTATTCTTCTAAACTACAAAATAATCTAAATTAAATAACTTTATTATTAATAAGAATAATTATAATTTAAAAATTTATAATTAATGTTACACAATTAATTAATGTATAATAAGATATAATTATAACAATAATCATATCATTGCTAACTTTAAAAGAAAAATGGTATAAATATCAAAGAAGCTATAATAATAATAAATTTCTTGAAATAAAAGTAATAGTTTTATTATTTACTAATAAAACCACTTGTTATAATAAGTTTATACTCTATTTTAATTTTTATTTTGTAAGAAATCGGAATTACTTGCTAAGTTAGGTCATATTTAAAGAATAAATTTAAGCAATTTCTTTATAAAATATGTCCGAATTTATTCTTCTGTGCGAAATTATCTGATTTATAATTATTTTCTGAATAAGCTTTTGTTCATATTACGTTATCTGCTATTGAAAATACTGAAGAATTTAGGTTAATGTGATCACTCCCTCGAGTGTAATCATTGTCTATGATGAATTATAACTGAATTTAATTTTTTACTACATTTAAAATTTGGAAATAATTAATTGTATGGATCTGAAGGCTCGATAACATATCAATTCATATTATTTTTAACTTTGAATAGAGTTTTATAAATACCCGATTTAGCTTTAAAGTTTCTTTCAGCTTAAATTAATTATTGTTTATTTAAAAATGAGTTAGCATATATATATATAGAATAGTTTACATAAGAATGTAATTTCACAAATAGGCTACATATTGATTATTGACAATCTGTGACATGCCATAATAAGCAAAAATTTAAAAAATTAATAAGCAGGCTTAAAATTAATAAATACANTTATTGTTTATTCAATACTAATGAATGTAGGCTAATTTTTATCGAACATTTTTTACAAGAGTAAATTATCAACCTATAATATTGCTTAATTATAAACCTGTTTTCAATATGATTCTATAACCTTTACAACATCGAGAATTTTTAAATATTACGAATATTTCGTAAATGTTTATATTAAAATACTAGTCAGATATACTTTATAAATAAAAGTTTATATATATAAGAAATATAACGAATATCCTGTTATCAAATCTAATTATTTCTAATTAATTTTTGTCATATAATTCGATCTCGTTCTTAGTTTAATTTGCCATTTCCTCATTTGCCTGCAGTATTAGTTAGAATTTCGAATGCCAATCATCAAAAATATTAATGAATTAATATATTTACAAGTTTATTGTACCTTTGTATAGTCATCGTTGTATAATTATCTCCAAATATCAGATTTCTATAATCTATTAAGAAATCGGTAACCATAGAGAATTATAATTTACAGTAAACATAAAATGGTCCAAAAGTCACTTAACTGTGTTTTATTTGCTTGTTTCCTGTGTACTTGTAAATACGAATCATCGTAAACCGAGTTTAAAATAATGCATTTTTCTATTATAAAATTAATACAAACATAAATTACTTTCCTGGTTGTTATATAACAGGGAAAAATATGGCATTTTTTGACCAATTGGAGTGGAAACCTTGAAACGTCGAGAAATACAAAATTTGGGTTTTTCTATGTATATTGGATGTTAGCGTGTTTTTTCACCCACTTTGAAGCTTAATAACTCCTGTGCCTTTTGTCGAAAATGTCTGAAATTTTGCAAGCAGATTTTTGTATTAGAGAAAAGTGTTTTTACAAATTTTCAGAAAAATCGGACGATTGGTTCGGGAGTTATGGCCCCGCCCCATATCTCCCGAATCAATCATAAAGATAAATGGTAGCATTTACTAGAGATGAAAACAAATAAAGAATGCCGAGAAAGTTCATCAACAACGCTGCCAGCTTTTTTAAATAAATAAATACGATTAAATATTTAAGTATTTAAATAAGACATCAATATAGATTTATAATGGTTAACTGATTTTTGGGCCAGCCTTTATATTATAGATTTGTTGGGCCACACTGCATTACCGTGTATTGCATACCTGTTCAGATTTCTAGTATGGATCTCTACATTATATAAGCAAGGATAATTATTATTTATTATATAATAACGGCCTGTCATTAACCTACATTTAAAAATGAGTCGAAAAAACCTAAATTCAAAATTGAGATCAATGTTAAACAATATTTCGAAACTGAAAAGTATGAAGAGAAACTTTAAAGAGGCAAAGTATGTTTACATTAATAGATTGCAATGTAGATGTATAAGGACCAATAAGATATGAATGGAGAGAAATGATGGATGACCTAGAAGAATGGGAGAATGAACTAGACCGTAAAACGTCAAGATCATTCTTTTCGATCTTAAATAGATTAAAAAAAAAGTGCGTCAATTCGTGACAGTTTCATTATATAGTTCACACGTCATGCTAATGTGAGTGTTTTCTACATCTACGAATGTCCGCCATTTTGAATTAAGATGGTTCATTTTCCTTCTGCTATGCATTAATAGCGAGGTTGCGGCCGAAGTTTTCATCTCTAAAACGTGAAAGTCGGCCGCAACTTCTCTATTAAAATAAATTTAGTTACTTATTATTTAAATTCGAAAATTTAGGCCAATTTTTTTAAATTAAATATTACTTAATATATAAACATTTATATTAAAATGAATTTAATGAGCATGATCTAGATCTAATCTAATATACTGTAATCAGCTTTATACTGTTGTTACTGTTACATTTTAAAATATCCAATAAAATAAATTTTTATATATTTAAAATTTTTAAATTCGTATAAATAAATAGACATGTTTGATTTATTAAATATTAACTAAATATGAAGTATAGCATGGATAGAACTGAGTTATAAGTACAGTACTGTAGAGTATTCCATTCAGAAATTAGATTCATGCTCAACAAAAGAATATTATAAATTAAAAATAAATTTAAAACATTTTAAAAATGAAATATCCAAATTTGATCATAACTACTGAAGAAATTAATTATTAGAAACATCTCTAGCCCATATTAAGCAATCTAAGCAAAAAATTGTCCCTAGATGGCGATACGCCATTAAACTAGTGTATCATCAGTTGAGCGCGGAACAGTGTTAATTTTTTCAGAAAATTTTAATGTCTTTATATAATTATCTTTAATAAGTATTTCTTTTTATGTTTTCTCAATTTTAATGAATTATTTTTTATGCTCTTTTTATAATTTTTAAAATAATTTTAGTAATATTATACGTAATCATAAAGCGTGTTTATTCTAAATTCTTTCTATAATTTGCATGTTATTTAAAAATTTTCCATCGATTTTGGTTTTTAATAAATTTCAAGCATCACATCACTTTACAAAAATTCATAAAAATTTTATTCTATTTTCAATAAAATAATTTAAAATTATAAAAATAGTGAAGACCTTAATTCGTGCCGCCAGAGTGCACGATTTGATTTAATCAAAGCCCTCTGGCGAGTAAAGTCGATATCAAAATTAACCTTGACAGTTAGGGATTTATCCGATCAACTACAGAAAAATAAGGAAGACCTATTCATGAAGAAATTTCAGTAAAGAGTTCTATATTCTCAATAAGTAATTTCTTTTCGTAATAATCATTATTATTAAGAAAGGAATTATTCTTGGAGATATCGAATTTTATTTACTATGCATTAAAATATTTTTAAAATTTGATAAAATATCAACTAGATGATGGTTTGACGGAGATATTCTTGTTTCTAAAAAGAAAACTTGATATTAAAACGTTATTATCTCAGAATGTGAAAGAAATAAAACTAAACGAATAAATAAAATACGAACGAGCACAAATATTTCATTTAAATTAATATGTTACAGTTAAATGGTCGGATGCCCGAAACGGTTAATCCGTCAATTTTCTGCTCTGCAGGATCCGGGTTCGAATTCGGGCGAACCACCCCCAAAAGTTTTGCATGGGCGGTAAGTTCAAATATGTTTGGTCCCGTTTCTCCTCACTCGAACTGTAGATCTAGCCGAACTCATGATGGATATGGAAAAAAATATTATCTTAGTGCCTAATTTAATAATTTTAAAAGTTTAAGTTAACTTATTTTTGTTTCCAATAAAAATAATAAAATTACATTATGCCTACTGCTTTTTGATATATTTGAGAACTTTTTTTTTTACAAATGCATTTCGGAACGTATTTTATCGAAGGAACCATTTCAAATATGAAATATTTTTATTGCTTATGATCTCATAAAACGTGCGTAACGCAAGCCATAATAATTTAGCGCTATCTCCTTTCTCTTGTTTATATACTAACACAGAAGAAAAAGATGTGAGAGAGGATGGAAGTAGAATACAGTAATAGGTAACCAGTAATAATGCAGAAAGTTATGTATTATTTTTCATTCCACTGACCTACTACACCATTGTAAATACTCTATATAAATATATAAAGTTTATTTGTACAGTTCTGTAGTATTGTAGTATAAATCGAATAATAATACCGGTAATTTTTTAAAAACATTTTATAAAAGTAGCTGAACTGGCAACATTGATCGTAATCTATTTAATGATATTAGCGACCCCTGCCAAAATTGATTTTTTTTTAATTTAAAGTTTCTAGTTAATTACAGTTTAACATTTAAATTAGTTGTGGGAATTCGATTAAATAAATTATCGTGTACTTATAAAAAACAGAAAATATCTTTTTATGAAAGTCTCATTTGTTTGTCATATAATTATGTGAAACAAACGCATGAATTGATCCTGAAAATCGTATAAAAGTCGAAGAAAAAAATTGGGTTAGACGACAAGAGAATCGAATGAAAACATTATGTATTTTGAAAGATAAAAATTAGGCTACGGTCGGATAGAAAATTATAATAATAGTTTCATACAATTAGCACATATTCACGATATTTATATATAATATAATATTATTACTGTCTTAATATTGCCATTCGGGTCATTGCCGCTTTCAAAAACAATAACGTCATTTATACGTCAGTCTATCTAATTTTGATTTTCTCTTGTAGGAACATTTGAGATATTTTGTTCCGTTAATTTAATAATTTCCGTATTTTTAATAACAAAGAGAACACTGTTCAAAGCAATTCTTTGTTTTCGAGTCAACTGCAGTTTCTATATAAAATGAATTTTACGAGCTTTTTTTCTGAAGGATTAAACGTAAGTTTAACTTAAATAGACGATGATGTCCGGGTGGTCAACACATCATCCTGTTGCTATGAGAAACCCGGGATCGAATCCAGGGGATAAATTCCCCAGGAATTTTCATGGGTTAGTTCCGGAAATGTCGAGCTCCGTCCCTAAACACTCGGCTACCCCCATTGTGAGTCTGGCTAAATATACAATGGGTATGATTACAAGTGCCTACAGGGCGAAAAGTTTGTTTATATACGACAATGCAACTCGCGGACGCACTGCCGAAGAAGATACATCCCAAGATGACTTTCTATGGAAAGCTGGTCCCTATTTAGGTGTTACAAATGTGAAGAAAACTCGGAAAACTCCAATTGGCCAACCCGTTGGTCAAGCATGAACCCACGACTAACTATTAGTGTTCAGTGGTTTTATCCACTCAGTCACCGTTGGGCGCAGAATGGAAAAAGAGAAAAATTTAAAAAAGATATTCTTAATAACAAAAACACACTTTAAAAATAGTTATTAAACTAAACCGTAACATACATACGAAGTCGAGATAGTCTTACTTCTCTATGATAAATACTACTTGCTTCACTATGATCAATGAGCTTGTAAAGAAAGCCAAAATTGAATTTGAGATAGCATTTTTTAATGTAATAACACTTTGAACATCCATAAATCATGTCAATTGTGAAAAATATTTATATTTGAAAACATAAAGTCAATGAACTTTACGGAAGCGTTTTCCTTTCTGTTGGATTTTTGGCACTCATTCACTGATCACCCATCTGTGAACGGTTTGTTGAAATTCTATAGAATCTTGCAGAAACATATGACAATGTTTTGTTCATTGAATATATTTTTAAATAAATTGAACGTTGTTATTTTTCGTTGCATAAATTCATATAAGACAGATGAATTTTGTATTAACAATAAACTCATTCATACGAAACTAACAGCTCTATGAAAAAGTCGAGATAATGGTACACATATTTATAATATATCCGTTAAAGAGTGCATCACATATTGTCTAAGGACTATTTAAATGAATATATTCGTGTTCAAGAAGCATATGAAAGCATTCATGCCAAGAAAACGGATGTGAGATGTGACAGATTAACTTCTGTTGACCTTTAACTAAAGAATTACATATTTTTCCTTTAGTTTGGTTAAATTATATAGCTTAATTATATAACTTTCAGTCAGTACAACTCTTGGCCTTATAGTTTAGCATTGTACTAAGGTTAAAATAGCCCAAGTTTGACCTCTTACCTGAATGTCCTATGCTTTATTTTGGTCCTGTAAGCCAAGTTTGTCGTCATGTTAGCGTCGAGAAGGTAAGCAGTGGATAAAGTAGCTCCACACTCCGATGAATCTTCGTCGTTGTCGTCGATAGTGAAGTGAGGCTTTTCTCTGAAACAAATATAGTTACTTAATTCTAGAAATTTTGATTGTATTTGTAAATTAGTCAGTTAAAAAATACAATTCTCTCACCTCTCATTCTGTATTTCATTTTCTGTAGTATCAGTCAACACGATTTGTGGAATGCTTCTTTCTGGTCCTTTACTAGCAACTTGTGAAGAACTCATGTTGCTTTCTTGATTGGAGACTGTAATTTAATATTTATATCTTTAATTACTTATCACATACTTTAATTCAGACTTACGCTGAGCATTTTCAAGTTAACAGTTGAAAACAATAGCAGGAAAGAGAATAAATAAAAGCAAAAAGGATATATTCTATGTAAAATTATGCAACAGTAGCTTCCATTATCTACAATAGTATAAACAATAGTCTATTGTTTCTTTGTCCTTAACTGATATCTCTAATCATCCTTTAATTCCTATCGATTCTTGTAGGAAATAAGGAGTTCGTAACTTTTCTTACTTAAATGTACCTTTTTGAAAATTAAAAGAAAATAAATCAATTGTAAACATTTATATAAAGAAATACAATCATTATATAACAATTGTAAAAGAATCATTAAAGAATAAACAGTACAAGTCATCTATAACCAATAAGAAACACTCCAACATCCGCCATTTTGAAATGAAAATCCGTTCGTTTAAGATGAATAATAGATTTGGCCACTTCTAATTAAAAATATACCAAAAACAAAAAACCAGATTTTGATAAATCTATTCGAAAAGAGAATAGCTTCCACTTTTCGAATAGATTTATTTGTAAATTGTAAATTTTATTTCGCCGCCATTTTTTAAGATGGCGACAAATCAAAAAAGTGTATATGTTATAATTCAAAACTTCTTTTTCGTTGTAATTATATTCAAATCAAATATAATTGGTCAAACTTAATTAAAAATTCTCGAAATTATAAAATTTTGAAGCTTTAACTCCTCAAAAAATAGAATCGATTCAGAACCGAATTTAAGCTCGTCGCCCTAAATTATGACATATAAGAGGACTTTCTCTACTAAATAAATAAATTTAAAAGCTTGAGGCCCTAGCTCCTTCCTAATGTGAGGTCCTAAGCTGTAATTCCGGCCCTGAAGTGATCCATTATGGATAATCAAGATGGCCGCCATTTTGATAGTAGCATTCATAAAAATTAATGAAAATTATGAAAAAATCTATAATATTTAAGACGTAATGGCAAGAACAAACACGAAAACCTGCCTTTGTTAAGCTAAAAGTAAAACACTCGGAGAAAATATGCCTTAAAGCATATTTATACGAAAGATAATTAACTGTAACTTGGTTACATTTCTCAAAAACATTGATTAAATTATAATTAGGGGGAATAATTTTCTGGTTTTCTTAATATTCTACTTCGAAAACATTATTGACTTTCCTAGATTTAAAAATAGTTCAGACTGATAGACAAACTGACGTTGCTCAATTCTTCTTTTGTAATAAAACTAATTGAGTAATAGCGTGGAGACTTAAAATTATAAGAAAAGAGAGGTAAAATGTATTTTTTCTTCGAATATTTTTTAAAATATATATTCTGTGGGGAGATACGAGAAGATTTGAAAAAATAAATCAATTAAAAATACAGAGGGATGATAAGTTCTTAAAGAGAAAATACAATGAATTAGAGAGCAAAGGGGTTCCTTTCTCAGTTTGTACATGATTCCACTTTCAAGAAAATGTGGATAATTTATTTATTCCTAGCAGATTTTTTTATAAATACTTTTCTATAGACATTTTAAAGTAATTCTACTACAAATAAGTACACGAAAACAGTCGTGTGTAGCATTTTTAAGTAGATTTCCTCTTAATAGGCGTACATAAAGAACCTCTACGTAAGAACATTTTCATGCAAATTTATACTTTAGAAATGCTTAAAAAAAACCCATATATCGGCGTTTTTAGGTAAAAATTACTCTTCAAAACACGCAAAAATACCGCTGACCTCATTAAAAACGGTAATTTTTCTTGCTAACCCACTAAAAACCTTATAAAAGCGAATTTAAAGAAACCCGCTTTAAAACAAAGCTGTACACACTTTTTAAAACTAAATTTAAGTTTTAAAGTTCCGCATTTCCCTGTACTATAAAAAAACAAGAGTACAGTGTACATAAAAAGTTTTTTCTAAATACAAAGAAATTTTCTTATTTAATTCCCTCCTAAAGGGATTTTTCTCATAATTTTCTGAGTTAAAAAACACTTTATTTTGTATAATAATAATAGAATTAAATACGTAAATTTTAAATTTACAGTGACTCACCTTTATTTAATTCCGGTTTTAACCCTGAAAAAATTTTATTTAACAGATAACTACCGGAATGCATGCTAATAAAAGAAACACTGAATAACGCAACACCTGGATGAGGAAACTCTTGTGTTAATTCATATTAAATATTATTTCTTATTTTTCCTCAAATACTAGGCGAATCCGGCCAACTGAAAGGTGTCCTTTAAACTTTTTCTTTGAATATATTTCGTGACGTCAGGAACCTATTCAAGTTCAACTTTCGCCACGGGACGGAATACAAATTCCCTTGACCGAATTTATAAGTTATTGAATCAATAGAAGATATTTTATAAAGATTTTCCTCAGGAAAATAAACAGGAAATTCCTGATATCTCTACTGAAATCTAACTAAAGTTGATTTAATTAATCAAAAAGCAATTTAAAACGATTTATGCATACTTTTTTAGGTAACTGTTATTCGTCGCATCGTGTCGCGTCGCCATGTTGCTTCGCCACGCGTGGTAAGTCTTCTAACGCGTTAAACTTTATTTTAAAACAATAAAATATAATAATCTTAATAATATAAAAGTCAGAAGCGTGGAAATAGAAAATAAAAGTATATAGGAAATACAGTTATGCTCAAAATAAGTTTTTGAACTTTTAATTATTCGCCAAAATTTGTCGCTTTGAAGATACGCAGCGCGATCTCTTTTTTTTGAATTTTTCATATTCGCGTGTGTAAATTTAATATGAAGTATTCTAAATTAGTTTCATTCGTGCTCGAGAGTGATAATTATTCGAAATTCATTTTAAAACAAAAAAAAGAAAAACAAGAAAAAAAACTCATCTACGACGCGCACATCGTCGCATCGCGTCGCGTCTTCGTTCTAAAACCAAAATGTCGGCCAAATGACGATATCGTTTCTTTAAATCACGATTAAACATTGATTTAAACAAAATATCTGAAAGTCTACAGCCTAAAACAATACAACGAATATGGAATTATCCGCAAAATCACATATAAAGAGAAAAAAGTAGCAGTAAGGCGAAGTAAACCGTGTCAGAATCGATAATGTAGGAAGTATTTTTCTAATAAAAGCGCAAGAGAATTAACTAAAAATTGATGAAAGCGTCACCTCTCCATGTTTATTTGTAGCCTATCACAAACACTCTTGTTTTTACCTTATTTAAAAATATACAAAGTGGAGCATTTTCATGTCTAACCACACTTCGGGCCACTTCCTGTATGCTAGTATTTATGTCAACTTCTCACGTTCTCATTTTATTCCACTACCGATAGGGATTCCAATAGATTTCATGCTCGATTTCTTTAACTTTGCAGATCTTACGATAAGAAATTTCTATAACTTTACTACTATTTTTTTGCCGTGTGAACAGTTATTTTGACATTTAGCAATGTTAACATGAGTTATGGTCATTGTATTGATCCTATATCACCATCGCTGATACTTCTATTAACGTTTTCATCAGAACTCTTCCTAAGTCTTCATACGTCATCATATAGGTTTACAGTATATATATTTCCATGTTGAGATATTGGACATATAGGCCTTAGAGAGCAATCATGGTTCCTGGGCTAAGGACTTCCGGGCCTTTCTTTACCTTCTCGATTAATCACATTTGTTTTTTTTTTCTCGCTTATGCACTT
This sequence comes from Centruroides sculpturatus, assembly GCF_000671375.1. Taxonomy (NCBI): domain Eukaryota; kingdom Metazoa; phylum Arthropoda; class Arachnida; order Scorpiones; family Buthidae; genus Centruroides; species Centruroides sculpturatus. The sequence goes on along the minus strand of NW_019384584.1, from coordinate 247,563 downwards.
TAAATTGCATACATTTATTTTATTATAACGATTCCGGTACCGGGTTTAATAAAATTTTAGTTTCCTTTCCTGGCGTCGGTCCTAATTGTCACTATCAAAATTTTTTCGTATATCATGATTATTAGATCCATTCTTACATCGTAATTATCGAGCATTGCTATATTCCACTATCAGAAATTATCATAACCTGATTAACACCCACAAGAAACCCTATAATGGTAATTTTAACCAAAGAAAACATCAGCCATTCTTATATTAAATTGGTACTAATTTACTTTATTGCCAGCAGTCTTGAACGGTTATTTAAAAGTATTCATACTTAGGAAAAGGGCTCATTTTATTAGGCCTATACAACACACTTAAGAGGCACTGCGAAGGAAGCCTATAATTGAGTGTCCATAAGGACGAATTATTTCCACTTATGGCAAATATACTTTAATGCTTTTAGTGTTATTTTCACATACGTAACGTAAACTTAATCCTTCAGATGGTTCATAGTTTAATCAAATATACTATGATTTTTACGTGTTACTGCAAACAAAAATGAAGAAACTGAGGTCTGGAGAAAGGCCACATTTACGTCTACTGAGGCCCTAAACCAAAACACTAAGGAAGTCTTTTCAAAAATTCCTGTAGACTAAAAAAAATTATTTAAGGTAAGGCTCTTCTAATGCAAAACCATGGCTTAGGAGGTACACTTCTTTAATTTATTTGTGAAGACGTTGATCCTGTATAATTTCATATCAACATCTAGGCCTATAACTATGTTGAGCAAAGATCATTAACATTCTTTTCATGTTCTTTGATGATTAAGTATTAATATTTTCGCCTATAATCAATCTTTATTTTTATTATACTCTTATAGAATATTTACATTTTAATCTTATTATTCTATACAAATGCGTAATGTAACTTGTTTACTGTAATTTTAAAAGCGACAAATTGTTTTGTAATCATCGCATTATTAATATTTCTATAAATAGGCTTATTACTTCATAACCGCTTCTTTGTTAGCTTTACTGCCATCTCCTTCATGTTAAAATACAATAAATGTGTTTTATAATTCGAAAATTAGTGTTTCTCAGTTGATATTTACTAAATATTTATAAATATAAGTAATAATTCATACAGGATACATACAGGATGCACACAGGAGGTGAGTGCCATCTCTAAAGGTTTACAAAATAAAACATCTTTTTCCATTAGTGATCTTTTCCAACCATTAATGATGCCATTCAGACATCTCTTCCAAACATCAAACCCCTACTAATACCTTGGGCATTTCTTTTAACTATAGTTACCCTGTTGATACCATTAAGGAATCTCGTCCATCTACCAATGCCCTATTGATGCCATTAAGACATCGTCTCCATCTACCAATGTCCTACTGATGTCCCAATGGCGTCAATAGAGTATGGGTATTGTTACATGTTAAAGTTATGGAGTTATTACTTAAAATTTTTTTCCGATCTTCTTTCAAAGTTCTCAGAACACCTAGACTCGATGTAACGACTTAATTTTAATAATTTAATTTCATTCGAGCAACCTTTATGCTTTCAGTTTTCTAATTAAGGCTAAAACAGTATCGCAAACACTGAAATATGTTACGAAATCTTAGTAATCGAATGTTACACATACCTAAGGAACGAGGGGCGTAAATACTTATATAAAGCAGCCTTAAAATGCATACAGAGTTTAACGAACGTGAACTTGAACTTAGATATAGACTCTTTACATAATTAAGGCTCAAATTTATAACTTAAATAGAGCAAAAAAAGACTGTCGATACCTCAATGTACGTCCTTGCAGCTGAAGAATATAAAAGCCAAACTATAATATACGTAAAGTGGCGTGACTCTTCACGTGTCGACCGCGTGCGATCTCTCGTTTAACAGGTGACTATTTCTCCGTTCTGAGAACTCCCAAACCAACGTTTTTTACAAAATCTACACGCGATCGAATCGTAAGTAAATATCGAAAATGGTTATAAGATCATTTTGCAATTCGCAAAGTTCAAGGATACTTCAGAGGAGGGTGGAAGACGTATGCTAGGACTGATGACGTATGGTTACGTCAACGGTTTTTAAGAATATGATGGACGTATCGACGCTTCCTGATCTTTATTAAATTGACAGAAGAATAATTACCTGGCAGTGAAGTATTCTTTGTTTCATTATTTTCTCTTTGATAAGCTCCAACTGGCAATTGTATGCCAGGTGTACAGGTATATTTTCGTAATTGTGGCGAAGTTAAAAGGTGTGAGGAAAAAGAAGAAGAGTGAAATTTTTGAGTGATCTTTGTTGATTTTTTTAAAATGTTTTACTTTTTCCTCCTTTTGATTCTAATTATTCTTTGAAAAACATAATTTACACATTAATTTTAAAGCTCTAGAAACGTCATTAAAGTTGTGTTAACAAGCTAAAATTTACTAAAAAGTAACTTAAAAATTAAAGACGCATAACATTTAGAATAATTATAAATTTTTTAAACAAATTTTCCATGATATTAATGTATAAAATAGACAAATATAACTTTCTATGAGTATTTATCGCATTAAAATCTTCACTTTTTAAATATAAACACCCCTTAACTAAAATAGATAACTGACGATATCCTTTTTAGAATATAAATATATAACATTTAAAAATTGCGCTCAAATTTGCTTGCAATTATCGACATTATAGTCTTATTTCTGCTTGAATTTCTTATATAAAATGATAAGAAAGAAAAGAGATCATTTCGCTTCTATAGGCCACATATAAAATAATTTTGTATTTAGAAAACAATTCTTTATGGAAATTTTCCATTACATAGAATGCTTGGTATTGACATATACTCGACAATAAGAAGAATATTACGCAAACATTTTAATTAAGTAACCCGCGGAGTAGAAGGAAAAGCCAGAATTTGTGAGTGTTTTTTCTAAATTTTTGAAGGTTTTTCCGATACAAAATGATATGAATAACCTTTTCGAAGTAGTAAAAAAGAGTGGATAATTGACGCTAGACTTTGCAATCCTCAACCTTGAATGGTGCGAATTGCGGTTGTGCTACAAGTTTCGAAGGTTTTTTCTTCTTCTTTTTAAATTTTTGAGGTTTCCTTTGATATAAAATGCTAAAAATATACTCTTTGAAACTATAGAAAGACGAATAGTTGAAGTTATCTACACGTAGACTTTCTTGGAAGTCTGTAAAAATACCCCCTTTGTCGTGTTAACGAGTAACAAATCCATTATCCTATTCTAAAAAAAGCACTCGAGTAAACTTTCTCACATTATCATAACATCCGCGTATATTAAACACCTATTTTCAAGTGGAAAAAAAATGGGATTAAGAGTCTATTTTAGCTTAAAATTATCGAGAAAATTATGTTTTGTGGGGTATAAAAGATAAATAAATAATTATTCTTACTTGTCGATTTGAAAAAAAGCCGGTTAAAGCACCACATGTCACAGAAAGTTATAAAATGTATTAATTAACAGAAGCAGAATGTTAGAAAGTTAAGACATGGTAGCCAATGGAAAATACATCCGACTCGCTGTACAGAACAAGGCGCTTGTGGCGCAAAAATATTTCGAAATAACTTCCTTAACGAGGAAAGTTCGTAAATCTCTTTTACAAATTCTTTTATGTTCGGAAAAATGAAATGCCATTTTGCATAACCAACAGAGCGCGGTTTATTGTCTTAATTTTTTATAAATTCCCTTCGATTTGTATGGAATCGTTGAACTTAATAACTTATCCAGTTATTTTTCTTCATACGAGCTTTAAAATGGACATAAAAATTTACTGGAAGCTCGAGTATTTAAATCATATCTTAAATTTTAGTTTAAATTTTTTTAAATGTACTGATCTGGCAACGTAAGAAGGCGCTCTTTAATTAAAAAAAAAATTTAAATAAAAAAGAAAAAAAAAACCAAAATGCATATTTTTTTCTCTTAAATTTTTATTCTAAAAAAATAAGCCAAAATTCGCTAGCAACTTGTAATTTTAAATGAACTTATATATAAACTTTCAGTTTAAAATTTTTTTAAAAATATATTGATCTGGCAACACGGTGGCGCTTTTATTATTTAAAAACATTTTTAAAAATTCAAATATGTCTTCCCAAAATATATAGAGCGATTTTAAAAAAATGAAAACGATAAAAAAACTCGTTTTTTAAAGAATCTTTTCCCGAAAAAACTATCCAAAAATGCTATTTTAATAGTTTGTTTGTTTTTAAGGCACTTTTAACTCATAAAAATTACTTTGTAAGATGTTTTTAGATCGCTAAAACATAAATTTCTAAATGATAGCGTGTCTAAAGACAATCAAAAAGTGTTTTTCTAATCTCTAAATGTGTTTTTAACTACTAAAAATATTTTTTAAAACGCCTTTAGCCGCTAAAAATAATTTGCGAGTGCAAATATATAACTGTCAAATTTAAGAAAGTATAAATTTATGAAATTTGAGGTCATCGGCTGGAGAAAATGGATTCATTAGCGTATTTCTTAAGTTATGTTCGACATTAATAAAGTATTGAAGTAACAATAATGATAATAATAAATTATCAAGGAGTTTTAATTTATGTTTAATTTATTAATTTAACTAATAAATTATAATGAATTATAAAATTATTATACATTAGAATCCTTTACGTGTAAAACTTCGAATAAATTCTAAAAATTTTAGTAGAGTTGGCAGTTCGTTTTTAAAAACTGAAGTGACGTAAAGTTTGACCAAACGATACTTGACTTTTTTAAATGATAATAATAATGTTATTACGATATCGAATATAGATTTTATATTATAAATGGATTCAAAAAATGGTTTTTCAAGAAAATGGTTTTACATTACGTCATTTAAAACGTCGATTCCATTTCGTTTGGACTGAGGGCTCTTTGGGATATCATTTTCTGCAAAATTTTAAAAATTCGTTTATTTTTAAAAATAATAAAAAGGAAAAAGGAAAATTTTAATACAATTAATTTTAAATTATGTTCGTAATTATTTTCTTCTTAACTCTATCAATGAAAATTTTTAGTGCGCCACGTCATGTTGCCAGATTAACGACTTCGTTTTAATTTTTTTTTTTTTTCAAACTGATAACTAAAACATAATTTAAAACCGCAAATTACCGGTAAATCTTATGTATAAATATTTAATTTTATTGCCGGATTAGTTATTTCAACGTTATTTATTTATTTTAAAATTAGATTTAGTGAATTATTTTCGTTGGCAGAAAGAATTTGCAGGTAGGCTATATCTAATTAGCATTAGAGCGTGAATCAAACGTTCTGAATATCTTCGCGTGGATGAGGACAAATTCAGCTCCGAAAAAATTCAAGAAAATGTTATAAATGTTAAAATTTTTTTTAAATTTAAAAATATTACAGAACTTTCAGTAGTTTATGTAAAGTAGATCAAAAACTGTAATAAGTTGTTACCTCGTCCCATTTTACATAAAAATTTGTCTCAGGTCATTTTTTTCTTCTGGATCGTAACGACATAAAATTTCCCAATAGTTGGAAAAAAAAGGTTTAAATCAAGAAATAGCATTAAAAATTTTATTATACAGTTTCCGACTCTAGAACAAAGAAAAACTCTGAATCTCCATTTTTTTCGACGAAAGTTTTCCTTAATAAATAGGTTATAAAATTATATTTACAATTAAAATTAGCTTAAGTATTCGTTTGACAAAATAATAAAGTATTAATTATTATTTGTTGAACGGAATGAGTTGAAATTGCGTGTTAATGAGGATGATCTAAAAAAAAGCCTGCTTTACTTCAAGAACTGTATCTTACATATCGATTTTAAGTAAATCATTGGTAAACTAATTACGGATGCGTTTTATGTAATACAATTAACAAAAATTTATAATGCATTTAAGGAACTCGGCATTAAAATGCTTATAATAGAAAAGATTGCCATGCTGGAATGCGTTTCGGATTGAATATTCTATAATTAAACTTTATTATCTGTATAAACAAAAAAGTTGAAGTGTCTCTCAGCGTGAGTAACGATGTGGACGGGAGATATATACCAGACATTACTTATCGATTTCTAAAATAGGAAAGACTTCTTTTTTGGATGAACGCATGCGTGCAGTGAATCTCCGCACTTTATTACTATTCTTAACTTATATAAGAAGCGATAGTATGGTCCTAGTTTTGTATCTCATCGACCGGACATGTCGGCTAATAACGTTGCCATTCGAGGGATAAGAAGAAGAAAATCCACAATTTCCGAAATTAAAATCGCCGTTTTCGGTTCCGAAGGAGTAGGAAAAAGTGGTAAGTGCCGATCTGTCCCATAATCAAGTGGTAATATTTTCATATACTTTACCAATTTATTTAATTGGAATCTTTTAAATTAATTCCGGAAAATGCCGTTAGGTGGTTTAATAAGCATGGTTTCATTTATAAACCAGTTAGTAAATTAAATATGCATTTAAAATTGTTAGAAAATTAGTTTAATTAAAACCTTTAAGTAAAACTTGATTAAACTTTCTATTAATTATATTTTCTTAATAAATTTAAAATAACCTTACAACTTTTGTAATGTTTGCTTTATAAACGAAGAAACACCATCGCTAAAATTTACCTGATTAGTATAAATTAAATGCCCACGCTACATTTAGTTTCGCAAATTTTAAACAAAAATCGGTTGGAGCGTCAAATTATCTGCTGAATATGGCTGTAATTATTGTTGTTATTATTGTTATTAAAATAAAAGTTACACGAAACTCTACAAACAAACGAGCGATAAATGCGTTAAGTGAACTCGTTATATATAGAACCAAATATCCAGATGGTTCACTTCGAAACTTAACAGTTTACTACGGATGTCAACAGGAATATCAATAATAAAAAAACTCCAAATTCTATCCAAATTGACGTCATATCGCTTTAATTACGTTTTTATGACAATTAAAGAAATTAATTTATAATTTAAAAACAAAATTACGAACGTGATTTAAGTACTAATAAGCGATATAAAAACAACACTTGTATCCTTTTACATTGAAAAGTGTCCAAAAACAATATTCGATACGAATTTATGTTAAACAAATATTTTTAGCGATGAAAAAGTAACTTATGTTAGCATTTTGTTCGTCTGTTTGTCTGTAGGTTGATATGACAATTGGAAAATTACGTAGAAAGAGTTTAGATATCTAGAGCAGTGTTCCCAACAAGATTGGTATTGACCCCTTAGGGGTCGATGAAAGTCGAATGCGTTTATATATTTTTTCACTCGAATAAATTTAGGAAGAGGATGTTGCATACATGCTTATAGCCTATAATATTAAAAGAGAGTTGATAGAAAAAATATTTCTTAAAGACTGTTGATAAAATGAAAAAAATTGGAAGGATCGAAAGACCTAAAGGTGAGCCTGATAAATGTTGGGAATAAGATGAGTTAATTTTTTCCCTTTATGTAACAAAATATATTCTAGTTTATATCGACTTTAATGTTGTGGTTTTTATTTAAAAAGTTACATTTTAGGGCTTTTTATATCCAGGGCCCCTAAAATAAAAGACAATATGGCTTGTATTAAATGGCCTTATTGGCCTCATTTTCATTTACTGGCTCTCTTTTCTGTTTATAGGATCTGTGCCAAATGGCCTTACTAGCCTCCTATCTAGTCATCGGTTTTCTTTTCAATTTATAGGACTATTTGACACAGGCTCTTCCGATCCATTCTAGTAACTGGCTCCTTTCTCAATTTGTAGGGATATTTGGCACAGCCCTATAAGCTCTCCCTTTGTATCTAGGACTGTCCAGAATCAAATTTTAAATTAAATTTTAAATCAAATTTTAAAGCAAAAATTAAAGGTATTTTCATACAAATTAAAAAAAATATTCAAAGAAAAATGTCAATTGTTTTTAAATAATTTTTGTGTTAAATTATTTGTTAAATAACAATAATTATAATGAAAAAAATAATTCAGTTTAAAACGCATTATTTATGATACAAATAATGTCTTTTAATCTAATACGGAACTATTAAAATGAATCGAATTGTAACGAGTACGTTCATTGGTTGATTCGAATATAATATATGTCTATTTAAATTTTCGCATAATACTTCATAAAAAGTTTATTAATATTACTGTATTAAATAATAAATAAGTAAAAACAGTTATTTTAACAGAAAAGCTAGTGTTGAGACCAATATGTTAAGACCAATCGGATTCCATCTTACATCTAGTTACGTAACAAGGAAATTATAAATTCAAAATAAAGTAAACTTGAAACTTCTTATTATATAATCAATGATGATTCAGTTGATTTATTATTTACACGTAATAAGTAAATAATATTAAAATAGTGAATTTATTTTCCTATATTTATATAGTGCGACCACTCATTGCATAAATAAACTAAAATATTATTTTAAAAGGATAATAAATTATTAATTTTCAAGTAATAAAACTAAATAATTAAATATTTATAATATCAGTTATTTATGTTAAATGAAAAAATAAAAAAAATTCGTTTAAAGTGCTGCTGCCATCTATTGTCATAATAAAAAGATAATATAAAATTAAATTAGAAATTTAAATTACTCTGCTAAATTATTATTACTTTAGTAAATATTATAAAATAAAATTATTTATATAATTTTTTTTTAATTAAAATTTTAACAATGAGTAAGAAATGGAACTAAAATAAAGGGTTTCATCAAAATACCACACCTCGAGCGATATGTGGTTCCCTTGATGGCTCATAAACATTTCTACCGAGTTCCCATAATTATTGAGGGCTCATAAATATATCCAATGACCGTTTTCTGTGGAAAACCTTTGAACTACTTCCCACTTTAGATAGATTTATGCCATTATTACTTAGAAACCAAAACAATTTGTACTTTGCAACTAATGACTGAAGCACCTGTAAACAAATTTCGAGTTAGAAATGTAAAATGATTTACTCAGAAAAGTGACTTAAATACAGAAATAACAAATTTCCTTCGATAGTATTGGGAATTCAAAACAGCAAGGGTCATTCACAACGAATTACCCCTTGATGCCTTCACAGATATCATCCTCAGGGGGATATAGCTAATAAGTTTAAGGGTAATGTTTTGTAGACAGCCTATAAAAACTTACAAAATATAAAGACTAATATTAAAGGGAAATTCAAGGCGGAAAAGGGCATATCCCTCATCTTCCCTCTCCGGAAAGAATATGGCTCTGAATGTCATCTTATTGTTTCCTCTTGAGTGCGGTGCTCGATGAAACTTTATTCTTTGAAACTGTTCCCTAATTAAGAATTTAACGTTTTCTTAAGTAATTGAATATAATATAATTTCACATTCTTATCGTTTTTATGATAAATATTTGGATGGAAAACACTCCAACATCACTTCTGCAAATTCTTGTTTCAAGTTGGATAATCTTTTTCTGCTCGAATAAATTTTTATCATTCTTTTATAGAGATAAAATATGATTGTAAATAGATTAAAATTGATATTTGCATCAAATAGTATCGATTTTGTTCCATTAATTAATAATATCTGCGGTTTTCAACTAGGGTACGACAACATCCGAGGGTGCCCAAAATATAGTACTGAACAGCGCCATAACACGTGTATTACTAAAAGTACGAAAAGCGAAATAACTCTACATCGATTTAAAAAAGTTGGGATGCCGCATGAAAAATTACGAAATTGGGAGTGCCATTATTAGTAATAGGTTGGAAAACACTGCATTAAATAGATAGAAAATAACTCAAGATCAGTTCACTTTTACAAAAATGCATTTAAAGTATTGTGTTTTCTTAAATTAAAAAGGGGGATTTTATGAAGGAAATATTTTATTTTAAAATTACGCTGTATTTTTATGAACTAACCATCATTAAAACGTGTAAGAACGAGGGATTTCTTGTTTTACTGTATATTTAATATGGCGGCGAAGAGATTGTGCAGCTTATGTAAATTTTTTTCGTTATGTTAACACGTTATTTGATGATATTGTGTAATTTTTTTTATGTTCGAAGCCTATAGAGATTAATACAATAAACTTCTCTCTAAAAATGTGTCCAGTTTGGAGAAAATGTTTACTATAGATGTTCACTAGTGACAGTTAAGAGTTCAATTTATAGGATTGTCCAGGTATAAAGGTACCAACGTGAGGGGTTTTATTGCATTAAACTGAAAACCATACCTCGAATAATAAATACTAACAAGTATTTATTTATTTTTTTAGCTCTAATTGTTCGTTTTTTGACTAAAAGATTCATTGGTGAATACGACCATCAAACAGGTATGTTATTGTAATTTCATAATCAAATTTATGTAATAAGTTACTAATTAATTCGATTTTTTGATTAAGTAAACGTTCTATTCTAAAAATAAATACAGTACATAAAAATATTAAAATTCCAGTTATTTTAGAAAAATCTAAGTTGAAATGTAGATAATAACCCTCCTCTGGAACAAATAACCTACATTTTCTATTGTCATAAAACCCGATTTTCATATAAAGATATAAAAATGTTTATTTTTAAACAATGTTTACAAGTGAAACTGGTTTCATTTTCTTCTGTTGGTAGCATTTTCTAACAAGTTTTTAATCTTTATCGATCGTAACGTAACTCTGTCGTCGCCATCTGATCCAATTTAATTAAATTCTACCGTTCTATATTAACGATTAACCTTCTTGCCTTAGTTTTCAGCAACTTTTTCTTTACCAATTATAAACTAGTTTATAACAAAATTTTAAGATCTTTTTAGTTCTCTATACTTAAAAACGGGGCGAGATCATAAGCTGCGATAACTAATGAATTAATTATGGTATATTATTACGTTTTAACCTGACACTTTACATTTTATTCAAGTAAAATTCATTATACAAGTGATTCCGCACCTGAACTTCCGTATGATTCAACGTGTATAAATAGTTACATAAATGGTATCATTTCCTTTTGCTGTGGTGATATTATCTCTTGACCGCCATATTGTTTACAATGCGCTTTCTTCCGTTTTACATCGAACTAATTTAGGAAGATAATAAACTAAATATTTAAAATATAAATTTAAAATTTATTTATATTTGTTTTATTTTAGCAGTTAGAAATAACTAAAAGTGATTAAATTTCTTCTAGAAAATATTTACAGGAGCGAGTTACTTTTGGACGGTGATCCCGTACTTTTGGAAATTCTAGACACGTGTCCTAATGTGAGTAATATACTTGCTTTAAGATCTGTTTCGAACAGACAATATTTGCGTGTATATACAAACACACAACAGCAGAACAATTAAATACAGGCGCTTTGATTATAAATATGGCTTCCGTGATGGTACAGACGAAGTAATTTATTTTTACGTTTTTTAGATATTAGTAGTTGACGGAACTGCTGTTATGTACTGAAGAGAAAATAGGAAAAACTACAAAGATATTTTTATTTTTTAATTTTAGAAAGAAGATCCAATACCGACAGAGGAAACCATCAATTGGGCAGATGGTTACATGCTAGTGTACTCGGTCACGGATCGCTCTAGTTTCGACTACGTGAGAAACATCAGGGACCACCTGTACTCTCTCGGATTGGGAGGGATACCGCTCATGATTCTAGCAAATAAAAAAGATTTGGTTCACATGAGACAAGTCAGCTGCGAAGAAGGTGATGCTTCTTTCTTTCATTTAGCTACTGTTAAAGTTGAAGGCTTCATGAAGAATAATTTAAAATTTTTCGAAACAATTACATATAATTTATTACTCTTTTAGGATATATATATATATATATACACTCATCTTAAACATTTTAAATTATAAAAATGTAAAAAAAATATATATTTTTACAGTATTTTACAATTTAGCTAAAAGATGGCGCCAATTGTTAGTAGTAGCGCATTATACACAATTTTAATGTTTTTACTTTTAAAATTTCAAAATTTAATAACAATTATCCGAATTTTAATCAAATGAATTTATATCAAATATTTTATTTGCATAAATGTAAAAAATTGGCTAAGAACATTTTAAAATTTAAATCAGAAGCGACGTTTTTTTGGGGTCATAGTCCCATCACAACGGCATCATTGTGAGTTAACCTCACATAGTAAATAGACTTAATCTTTATTTTTTATTTTGCTTTTTATGCAGGAGAAATACTGGTGAAGGATTCGGAAGATTCTTTTGTGGAAGTGGCAGCTTCAGAACAAGTGACGCAGATTACAAGGGTGTTTTATAACCTGTGTCACAGCGTGCATACCTATCGAAGAAGGTCCAAACAATCACTCTTAGATCGCATGTTGGGCAACAAGAACCATGCAAAAATAGAAGGAGGAAAGAAATAAATGCTCGACGGAAGTGAAAGTTTGACCTTTCTCTTCTACTTCCTGTTTCTTCCATATTTTAAAAATTTTAAAACGTCTCCACATGAAATATTACTGGATTAAAATTCGGGCAACATATTCTCATTATTGCAACAAAAGAGCTCAGAATGGTCTTTTCCACCCTGTGGGCCACTTTCAAAAGTCCCGAGGTCCGAGCTGTGGTCGTTGCTCTTTGTTAAAGACTCCCTAGAGATGAAGAGAATTTGGAGGAACTTCTGTCAAGAGCTAACTCACCCCGTTTCGTTTTTACGTTTTCTTAATCCGGATTTCGGCCACCGGGAGAGAAAATTTGACCACTAATCCTCCAGAGAGGGAGGCAATTGTAAATTTTGTTTCCGCCTTTTTCGAATCGTTATCCAATATGGCGTCGATCTACGGTATTGACGCACTAAAGAATCCGATTAATATGAATGAGAAATAATTCATTACAAATTCATTAATAGGAGAATGTAGTGTATAAGTAAATTGTTTAGGAATTTGAGGTGTGCTCCTCGTTTCCGACCGAATTCTGTTGATGTTTCTGATAACGATAGCGGAAGCGACTGTCAAAATCGTTATAGACAAGCGAGGACGGTATGACGCGATGCTTTAGGTGTTTTGTGAGACTTACCCGAATTGAAGGGAAGAATGGTCCATCTCAGCAGACGTTTCCACGCCCAAAATCCTGCCAAAATTGGGAAAAATGCGAGAAAGGAACTAAATAAGTCGTCCATGTTCGAACCGGAAAACATGTCTCCATTTATCTATCAACCGGTAAGTTTATCCCTACGATAAATATAGATTGCGACCTACACTAGGTCGACTACCGCTCACTATCGTCTCTTTAACGTATACGAAAGCTAACAATTTCATAGAAAACAGTATCGTTCGCAATTTCTCGAAGCGCGCGTCGAGAAAGGAGACGCGACGCGCATTTTCTTATTACTACAAATGAAAACTTCCAGAGAAAAATAAACTAAAATTATATTTCATATATTGTTGCTTATCTATTATAATTAATTTTAAGTAGAGAATTTTTTAAAATCATCCGAATAATTATAATTCCGCACGTCGCGTGGAATGTATGATGTCGCGACGCGTTTCGTTACGCGTTATTATTCAAGATGGATTCCGGATAAGATATAGGCAAGAAATATTACCGTTTTTCTAAATCTTTAATAACGTACTGTACAAAATGAGGGAGAGTGCGGTGCACAAGCCCGGGGGCTAGATAAACTGGATGACAATATATATAAATATATATCTGAAGGAGCAATAAATAACGAGATATACTAAGAACTAAAGACGGAAATTACGATCCGTTAACAAATTTTTGGACAGGGCTCGACAGGAATGGATCCGTCGGCTGTCTGACTCCCATGAAACACTTTTTAACATTCGTTTAAAAATATTAAGTAAAACAAGGAACCGGATGTAAAACCGTGGCACGTGAACAGCTTCACTTTACTTCCGAGGAACGTAGATGAAAGGTTTGTTTCTAGTGAAGAATCCAAGATTTTTTCGGCGTACTTCCGGCTTTTCTGTAGGTTGAAAGGTCTTCTTGAAGGTCCTTGGAACTGTTTTGAAAGTCTCCAATAATTTCTATTCGAAAAAATAAACATATTAACAATCGATTAAACGAAACTAATTTTCTTCCACGTACAGTTTCGTATGTCTCCCTCAAGAGACGAGGGAGACACACGAAACTGTAAACCATAAGGAAGTGATCTCCAAAAAGTTTACATATATATTTAGTCTACACAATTTCCATTCGTGATTACTAAACCGTTCACGCGAAACGATATTCGTGTAGTTTTTGTAGTTCGAATTTGAACGCTCGAAATAGCACATTGAATACCATATTTGAATAAATTACAACTTAATTAATATGGCTACCGTCGATTGTGTCGTAGAAGAAATAGATTACGATGCAATACTCGAAGTTCATTGGTGAAATTTTAGTTCAATTTCATAGCTCCTGATTTTAAATCTCGATAGGAAAAATATGTCGTATAAATCGATAATTTCATTTTAAAAGTTATGAAAAATGAGGTTAATAAGCTCCCAAATTAAACCTTTCTCCGCTTTGAACTTCATTATTGCGAAGTTTAGGACTTTAACCTACTTTAACCCGAGCAGACCGCAAAACCCATCGTAATAATTTCGGAAAACCCCCATTTTTTTCTTGAATTCAGGAATGATGCCATTTCTCGAAAGGTGCGAGATTTGGGCATCCTTTGCCCCCGAAATCTTTTCAAATTTTCTCGTAATTCCCTTTCATCTTTCCCACAAACCCATTCTAATAGTCGTCACCATCAATTGACAACAAAAGCGAAGACAGGTGACCTTTTCGTCCAAATGGACCAGGTGTTTGCTTTGCCAGGTTTGTACAGATCCGCACGCAAACTCTATAGACTCAGCGATCGATCTTTTCTTCTCTACTCTACCAAAATCGGCGACAATCTGCTCTTTAAAATCTTACCATCGATTGAATGAACAACGTTTTCATTTAGCGAATCGAATTATAAAGTATTTTTTAAAAACTCTTACCCTGTTTTTTCTAAGTTGTAGCAAAGCTTCACGCACCAGTCCGTTGTAGAGAGGTTCGGAGGGTTTGTCGACTTGAAAAGGCAGAGCGCAATAGCTGGCAAGAGTTTCAAACGTGCAAGATTTCTTGCAACATTCGTCCACTATTCCGCGCCGTTTCGATTTGTAATATCCCAATTCATAAAAGATCTCGTTCTTTTTCATCTCCGCATCTATTTAATATAAATAAAGGTTTAATTTTAGAGTCCGTCTCCAGAATTTTCTTCTTTTTTATAATTTAATTTTCTCGCATTTTGAAGGGTTAAAGTTTGAGAACTTTGACCTGTTGGAGTTCGGACAGTACAAAGACGTTCTCTTTCATTATTGTTTTTATTATATAATGAGACTAATATTTATATTTAAATCAAGTTGAATATCTGAATGAGTCGTTTTTATTATTTAATTTAAGTCGAGAAATCAAGTTAAGATCGCGATTAGTAACGACAATTCTGACATCTTTCAATTGAAATTTAAAAAATTGCATTGTTACGTCATTTACGGCGACCGTTATTTTTAACAATCGATGACGTTTGAATATTCGCCATTACGAATTCCTTAAGTAAGAAAGGGCATAAAATTCCTAGCGTGACTGTAAAATCGCCAATATTTAACATTGTCATAATTGTTGGCGGTCGCGAAAGGGTCGACGTCTGAAGGATTAAGTTAAGTTTTATGGCTTTAATGTAGCAAAGTCGGGGTGGAATCACGAGTGAATACGCGTCCGCAAATGGAGATCTCAAAAGTGATTTACGAGCCGCGACTCGTAACGACCCGAGCAATTATGGAGGCTGTAACCCGTTGGGAACGAGGTGGAATGAATTATTACTCGGCACCACCCGATCGTTTAAAACGTATTAGATGGCTCGAGATTTACTGCTTTATAACTACCATTGAGGCCCCGTCATCTTTCCACCCAAACTGAACAACGTCATGTTGTAGCGGCACAATCGCGGGTAGCCGACTATTAGATACAAAGGACGATTCGACAGCTGCTCCTATCAATGCTGGTGTAATTGGCCGGAAGTAAAGCGCCCTTCTTCCACCTGGACCGGTGAGGCCTCGCCCGCGAGCCGAAGCTGATTAAAATCTCTATATATCCTCCTATAGGGATTATCTAACGGGTCGGAGGACTCCCATGGATAATCGGATCTCTCGAAACGCGCTTTTACATAATTTATAGAAGGGGTTAAGAGAGGGAGTGGGTCGTAACGGGATACATTGTGCACCGGGCCCGTCCTTCTTTTTCTAAAGAAGGTGAAGAGGTTAAAGGGGAGAGCGTGCCACCGGCCAGCCTCCTACGCCTTCCGAATGAGGGTAAAGGGTTCAGAAGACTCTGACAGATTTCCTCCCCCTTGACGACCTCCCGTAACGGTAAAATAGGTACCGTTTTTATTTTAAACTTTTAAGAAAAGTGAAAATTTCCCCACATTATATAGAGCTTTCATATGTAAGATTCGTGGGGCCTACTGATTGAAATTGGGACAAAGATTCGTGGGGCCCACTCGTATCAAGATTGGGACAAAGATTGTCACGCGCAGCTATTTATCTTCTGCATTACCAGAATTAAGAGGCTGTTACGCTTCTATGAAAGCGCTGTTAGGCATCGCTCGTCACCTGTTACTCACGCTGTTTCGGCCCTGTTGAAATGGATCTGATAAGGAACGAGTCTTAGATGGTGGGGTAGATAATGGCTCTTATCTGTACCAAAATTTGCCACTCGAAAGCACAGTTTTGGCGGCGATGGGTTAAATTAGGCAGATGAAAACTCGAGTGCTCGTATAAAGAGAAACGCCGACAATAATGCACGCGCCGACAATGCTTTAATATAGAAGCAAATAGCATCACGTAAAGCTACACATTAAACGTCACGTGGCATTTTTAAAAACCGCGAGAAAATTGGGGAAAAAACGAGACTTACCTGAATCGGGAGAATAGAGTCCACCCCTATTCTGGCAGATCAAGGAGAGGATGTCGGCGAGGGCCCTGCCACAAAATTTATATGCGTGAGGAGAAGGCAGGCGCGTCACCAGGATAACGCACAGCAGCAGGAGCGTAGATTTGGACGTCCGAGCGGCCGACATGACGGTGCGTCGAGTCAATAGGGTCACGGCCGCAGGCGCGAAGTTTATAAAGGTCGAGCGTGGGTGGATCTGGAAGAAGAAAGCCGCTGACCAATCGAACCCTTCTCTTTACATAATGAGATTCCGTCTGGCGGTCAAAATGATTCTCTACGTTTCGATTGTTCGAGAAGAAAGAGGGGATGAAGAGAAAGAACCGCTTAATCCGCTCCCTACACGAACAACAGAGCCACTTTCCTACAAACTGAACTTTTTAATTTACCGCTCGAGTATTTCTAAAATTCTTTTGTTAATTAATTAAAGCTTTAGTCAAATTGAAAGGTGGTAATGATTAGAAACACACCACAAGTCCGAACAGGCTGTAAACCGATCTTACTTTGCCTAAGCGCTTACTCAATTAAGATGGCGGCGGCCCGACGAAACATATCGAATACTTTATATGTCTAAAAAAAACACCGCTTATCTTCGAAACAACGTTTATAAATGGGCCCTTAATCGGGTCGAAACTCCTTACTACGCTTCTGATTAAGTAGATAACACGTAACTTCGAGTTCAAGCACCTTTTCTCTTCGCCACTGTTACGCACCTGTCTAAACTAATTCCAAGAGCAATTCTTTAAGTTTAACAGAAGGAAGCTCTGCTTCTGGGTACAGACTATACACGCTTCCTCCGGAAAAAGGAAAGTCGCTTCTTTCTTTTTCTAGAAATGACTTACGCTTGCAGATTCTTTTTTTCTAATTTTAACAAAAAATGTTCAGAATGCCCAAGTCGCGTCGTAACTTCTCGACGTCAGCGCGAATGTCGCGTGACTCGAATAGTAACAGTAAAGCGAGAAAGCGGGTCTTCCAGACCGAAGAAAACCAAGCAAAACTTACGTCTGATGAGCTGCTGTGTGTGACAATTAATTTTAATTTATTCTGGGAGGATATTTAACTTCGTCTGAAAGCGTGGGCGAATCTACGCCATCCGGCTTCCGCCACGTTAAATTTCGTCGCGTCGGCGTTGCGATCGGCGCGACACGTCAAAGCGATTTATCGAGAAGAAAATATCGACTTTTCAGGATTACGTTGATAGTTTCCATTGCTCAAATGTATATAATAAATCCCACAAGTTTAGGAATTAAAGAATCTTTCTAGTAACTTTCCCCGTATTTTCCGAATGACAAAGGTAGCTGAAAATGTAAATACGGGTAAAGAGTACTTCGTACATCCTCCATCCAAACCAAAATAGATATAAATAAATATAATTCTGTTACCGAAACAAATATTATTGTCGGAATACGAGGCGGAAATTCTGTTGCTCTTTGCAGGAAAAAGAAACAATATAAATTTACACCTGCCCACGTGTGACGTGTATAATCACTCTGTGACGTGTTTACCGTTAAATCATACTACGTTTAAGCTTCGGTACGTATTTCAGGTTAAATTTTTAGGGACTTTTCCATTAGGAATTCTGCTTTATATGTACGATATGAAAGGCAAATGCAGGAACTGGAAGGGGACTTTTGTGACGTGGATGATCTGGAGGCAAAATCATAGTATTATAGTATATTTTAAAAGGAATTTTTGGTATAAAAGACAATTTTCCTTTCTTTTGAGCGTAGCAGACGGATACAAGTATAGTGAATGACTTTTTCCCGCACTGCAGATGAGCTACGATCAAAAATAGTCTCTAAATAACTTCCTAGCTTTTAAAATCTGTACAGAAGGTTGTTATTAGTATGACGTAAGGAGTATTGTTTATCGAATATGTTCAAAAAGCATCATCAGGTAGCGAATATTTTTCACGAGAAACTCCTTTCCTTTCAGTCCAGCCTCCTACTTTCAGTGAAACAACTTACAGGAGCAATATTTAGGAATAATTCATTACATAAATATATTATGTAAACCGAGAAGAAAGTTTTATAACACGAAATCATTCGCTTATCTTTCGTTAATTTACATAAGAACAAAATATAAAGAAGGACAAACAAAAGCAAGTGACGTTAAACAAAGTAAATTTCAGAAATTCGTTTAGATTTGTTTACCATTCTAATACTTTTATACAAGAAAAACAACTTTAATTCTAAGAATTTATTATTTAATAAATTTCTTAGATAAATAACAGCTTACATATGTGACAATTAAATTCGAGTATACATAAGTAAATTTTAAGTTACTAATTATTAAAGTTCGAACACTAAAAGGGGTCACGATGACCTTTCATTCATAAATATAAGCTATTAATTTAAATTAAAAGGTGCATTCGTTTAAAATTTCCATTTATTTGAGGAAGTCGTGTTGCTATAGAAAAGGTGGCTGTAAAATTTTTAAAAGGTTAAGACGAGAGGAGACATAAAGAATCTCGTGACTAAGCAGAAGATTAATATGTCTACAGACTGTTTAATTTAATAAAGTAAATCCTTCATATCTAGAGTAAAACACGACATGTGCATTATTTGTGTAGAATATACCAGACACACTGTAGATACTAAAGGCAGGTGATTAGGATGAACATCCCATATGTTCGATAATCTTCTTCTGAAGATTTCCTCTGTCTCTCTCCCTGGGTGATCTTTGCCACCAGCATTATCATTCATTAGAGGTAAATCAGAACATTTTGCACCTGCACATTAAGGATACAGCAGAAAAAATAATCAGCACCCTCATAAAATTAGGCGTAATCGACCCTTCATTATCTCTTCGAAATGGCATAATTATATAGCTTATGCCTACTTATTAATGTGCTGAAAAACTGTTTAACATATCTTTGGAATGCTTACAAGAATCTATCACCCCTGTAATTAAAAAAGGTGTTTACTCGCAAATTTGAAACAGGTGTTAAGTGCAGAGAGAAAGATGGAACTGTTTTAGCTTATTCAAACATCGGCTCGGCTTTAGATCATTTCTAAAGTTATTTTATGTTTTGCATCAGTATAATCATATAATAAACTATAAAAAAAAAGCTAGTGCTTCGAACTTACACCGTGTTTTAAGACATGTTAGAAGGCGACGCGCTTCGACGCGTAAATGAGACGCGACGCGACGCGAGCTGTAGAAAAAATGTCAATAACTTCCGTTTCCGGTAATGGATAGTTTTAAGAATCAGCACGCATCATAACGTGCTTATAACGAACGTTTTAATGCTAAATTCATATTCTTACATTCTAAATTTCTCACGAAATGGTTGAAATTCGATTCGGGTCATATAAAAATCGGTATATCACACAACATAACTTACACATTAAAAGTAAACAAAACATTTTGAAGCCATTAACTTAACAAGGCATTTTTCGAGTCACTAACATAATTAAGCTATTAAGTTATTTCTGTTTAATATTTTCTATAAAGTGTCTCTTAAATACTAAAATTCTCTATGTAAGTTTATATACCTCGACGTCAATTCTGTGGCATAATAAATATTAATCATCGACAATTCGAGCAAACTTCGATATTTTGATGATTAATTATCATTAACTGACGGTCGGTTGATGATTATTAATGGTTGATAATTGCTTGAATTGTTGATGATCAGCCTTCCGTGTAAGTGCAACCAATCGAATAATATTAAAACGAACGTGCTTATTTATCTTGTTACTGAACGATCTTTCCACATGTTATTACCACTTTTTTCGAATTTATCTATAGAATCACCTGGAAGAAAGCCACCACGTGTAAGTGAATTTGAGACGCTCTGTGACGTCAGTAAAGTACCACCGATGGCAATAAACAATGAAATTAATATGTGTTTTATTTTAATTTAAGATCTATTGAATTTCCTGTGTTTATTATATTATATTGATATAAATTTTAATCCTCCCGTCAGGCTGGATTTAAATTTGTGGTCTTAGCTATAAGGGACACAAGACACGTGCTGTATAAGAGACAGTACGGGTCTTGTGACGAAACTTAATTATAGGGAACTACAAGCCAACAGGTACCCCTCAAAAGGCCTGGATTACAGAGTGCTGTATGGTTTATACCTAGCTAGATCTGTTGTAATAAGAGACCCTAAACTGTAGCTTTGTTTTTATTTTATATGTAATCGGGCCCCTAAAATTTTCTATCGATTAATCCTTATAAAACGGGATAATTCCGTCTTCTTAATTGCTCCAAAAGTTATTCATGTTTTCTATCATGCCTCGCAATATCGACAACTCTTTATCATTTACACGTTATTTAACTAGTTTATGCCACAATTCTTCTGTTTATATAGTATATTCTTATGTACGCCATTTGCACAGATTCTTAACATGATCCACGTTGAAGAATACTGCAAATGTAAGTGGATCATTCGATTTTCTGTGAATAATTCCAAGTTAAGTTAATGAATCTAGATATAAAATGTAAAAACACAATAGAAAAGCTCGAAAAATAACATTAATGCATTAGAACAATGCCGCTGTCGAGTATAGAGAGTGCAATTCCTAGAATAACGTGCGGAATTTAGATTTCTATAAAGGTTCATGTTTATTTAAAATACATCTAATCTGCAGCAAGTGCATTATATTTAACTTGTGTAAGTTTATGGAAAAAGCTTTAATTTCCAAGAAAATTGATTAGTTCCGTTCTTTACGAGGGAGAGCAGCACTCGCGTTATGGTCGAAATATTATTTTATACACGATTTATCTATTCGTGAGCCACCCATCTGCTGTAGGATTTCCGCAATTTTTAAATTGTAAAAATATGTTAAAATCTTAAGTAAAGAATATGAGAATCGGGTAGGATCCATTGCATCGAGTGAGTTCCATTACTTGGAGGTCATTTTATAAATTTTCCGATCGACATATTCTTCAATCTTTTCCGTTCCTCACAGGAAAAGCGGATATTTGAAAGTGAAATGTCGTTCTGGAATTATTTTTATATTTTAATTCAACATTTTTGCTGGTGACCCGACTTATTTTTATTCGAGAAGCGTCATCCCCAGATTAATTTTCCTCAGAACAATAACATTTAATCTCACTCCAATTCCTCGAGGCTATGGGTTAAGTTATTGTAGACAAGTCTTTGATTTCGGGTGTGTTAAAATCTATAATTATCATTATTACGCATGCAAATTTCTGAAAGGAACCATTGACTTTCTGCTGCTATTTCCGAGTTCTCCAGGGTAAACTTTAATTACATCTGTGTCGCAGACGTGAATTTATAAAAGCGACCGACACGTAAAGTGACGCTCTTTAATGCTTAAGAATGTACTAATGACCTACATTCTTGTTTTCTTTATGTTTGGTGCTGTTATTATATATAAGAGATTACTGCGGGAAGCTTTCCAGCAGGAGAGATGCCCCGATATAGACTACGTTAGATGTAAAATTTCCTGAAAAATCACGATATATTTTTACTTCCGGGGGAGTTGCCCTAGAGAATAGATGCCGCTTTAATGGAGCATTTTATCGAGAAAGATGCTAAATATCTATAATGGATGAGTGTAAAAGAGCATTTTTAATGGATTTTTTAAATAGAAAACATATTAAGAAGAGAGGCTCTTTAACAAGAGTTTAAAGAAGCTTAATAAAAAAGTTATGAAGAGATGCTTTATATTGAGCCTTTCTTTAATGGGCACTTTAAAAGATGGCCTGCTAGGAAGAGATGTGTTTAAAGGAACATCTTTATCAGAAAAAATATCTTGGCCCTACAACAGAAGAGTTTAAAGGCGAAGCCCTTTTACAGAAGATACTTCCTTTCATCATATTATTAGTAAGATATGCCCATTCAGAGAAGCATCTTCCCCGAAAGACGACACTCCTGTATTAATCTTACGGGAGAGAAATAAGAATTCCACGACTATTCTTGTTATCCAGACAAAATTATTTTAAATTTTCACAGAATTTTCCTCGAAATTAAAATCTGGTGTCGAACTTTCTATTAATAAAGACGTTCATGTGATAGATAATTAACGAAATGCATTTCTTATGAAGGAAGTTTTCAGTTGTGTGAAGGAAAAAGGTGGAGCAGAGAAATTCCAGATGTTTTCGTTTTGCGCCTCGGCTAATTCTATGACATATTTAGAATACACTAATGACAAAACAGAAGTGCCGCGTTCTGTCCTTTGACGAATATGACTACTTAACAATCCGATTAACGAACGTGATTTTAATTACTTCCATCGATTATCATTATGGTCACCGACACCATCTATTCATATTCATTTATAAAGAATTCTATTCAGGCAGACGTAGAAAATTTATTAATAATTGGAAGAATATATCATTTATTGTGTAAAAGTTTCTAAGCTTTAGTCTAACTATTGTTTGATGTTGTTTAGCAATTAGTCATTGAAAAATTTTCACCTTGNAATTTTTGAAAAGTTTAATTTGTAATTATAATCTCGGAGCGCTGTTTATTTTTCGAAAATCATTTATTTATAGTAAATTTATATAAACAAAAAACAAGAATCAATTCCTTAAAAAATTTAATTCATAATCTCCTATAGGCTAACTAACGACGTTCTAGAATAAATTTACAGTATCATAGAAATTTAACTTATGATATTTTAATTATATATTGTTAATTAGAAGTACTGTATATGCTGTGTTTACAACTAAGGACTTTAACATTATTTAATATTAAAAAAAAACAAAATAATAAACGGTATTTGCCTCGCCGCCATGTCCCGTCGCATGGCATCGCGTGTGCTAACAGATGGATATAGAAAGAAAGAATAAGGAAAAATAAAATAAGATAATAATAAATTTAGATAAAACAATTACGTAGTAGACAATTTATGTTAGTTTACAGCCAGTTGAATATATAAATCGAGCATAACCTTCTCGTGATGTAATTTATATAACATTAACGTCATTAAAATTTACGTTTTTCTTTATTCTTAACCGGAAATAAAAATTATTCATAAAATTTTTAGTTTTAAAACATCATTTATTAAGGCAATTTGATCTCTCTTAGCTAATTTTTAGCTTAAAAAAATAGCCATTTTTACAAGCGACGATTCGGCTAATTTGCATAATATAAAAATGCTTTCAAGTATATTTTATATTAAAAATTAAAGGTATTGCTGTGTTTTTCGGCATCTCGAATGAAGATATTCTCTATTTTATTTCTTTATTATATACTTTTTTTTTGTCAGTTTGACACGCCGCTCTGTAACCAGGTAGCAACTGGAGCGTGTGTAAATTTCCAATAAGTACGCTCCCTTTATATAAGAGATGCATATTTTAATGGAAGGATTTGTCAAAGAGGTTTATTTAAAAGCAATATCTCAATAACGTTTGCTCATGGACTTAAAGATGGAATAAGGATAAGGTTATCAACCCTACGAATTTTTTCTACTGTAAAAAAAGAAAATCGATATTCCTTGACATTGAAAATTTCTAGGATTATTTAGAACATTTGATAAAGTTCTCTTCCATTTCATATTTTTATTTTATTTTATCTATTGTATATTAAAATTTTAAAATTTTGTTCCGTTTCGTGTTGATAAAATTTCTGCCAAAAAATTCTTCGTCCCGCCATCTGGTGTTAAAATTATCGCTACATTATTTCTTTAATTTGTTTTTGTAACAGAAAAATTAATGAAATAACCGTCAAAATTTATAAATGTATAAATAATAATTAAATTAATATCTTTTATAAATAATAAAATAAGAAACAAATCAAACAAACAATTTCGAAAAAATTTCGTTTTATATATACGACGACAATTTCAAATTTTTTTAAATATATTATTTTATGTAATAGAATTATAATATTTATCAATTATTAATTAATTAATCAATAAAAATATTAATAAAACAAAATTAGTTAAAATTTGATTATTTCCGAAACTCTCGAACAGGAATAACTTGACAAATTTTAAAACGACATCTTTACTAACAAATTACCACGAATAATTACACTTTAAACAAATTAATACTTTTAAAAAATCGCAAAGAATTTCGAATTTAAGAAAAGAAAGAAAAAAAAAACAGCGAAATTGATAAAAGTTTCGAATCGGAAAATGTTATTTAATCTCGTCTCCATTAGAAAATGACGTCACCGTCACAAAATGGAAGCATCGATGTTGATTAATTGCGTTATGTACTAATTTACTTAGAAGGCGGATAAATACATCGATGATGTTTATATAATTATAAAGGAGTGTCGTATAAAGTTTTTTCTAACGATTCTTTACTAGAATCGAGGGTCGATTTTGTAGGAAAATGCCTCAGGATATACAAACGAAGACTCTGGTCTCTTCCCTGCTGATCAACGTAAGCCCTGTTGTTTATCAATGGACTTTTTATCTTACTTAAGTGACTAAAGCCGTCTATTGATTCATTTTTTTAATTATAAGTCGAAATTTGAGTGTTGTAGACAGTTCAGGGTATTATCTATAATAATATAAAGTTTAATATAATTAATATTCGGCAAAAGTTAAAGGGGAAATGTAAAAATTAAGCATAAATATGATTGTTATTGCACGTTTATCTGATAACTTATCGGGGATTTTCCCTCACATTTTCACGAAGTAACTTGGTTTTGGTTTTGGTAACTTGAGAATTTATTGTAATTTAAGCGTGTTAAGTAAGTTATAAATGTTATTTAATGCATAATTTGATTCGTCTGACAGAACTTCTCCTTCGCTGGCAGGAGCAAAAAGTTACTGTGGTGTAGTGGTGTTGAGTGATAAAAATATGGTACGGTCTTGATGGTCTGACTTTTGATGACGATTGTTCGATGTACCCCTGGCAGGATTCCCCGTGCCCTTCCGTTACCATGAAAATGTTAGTTGTGTTGCCAGTCTCGTTTTCCCATTTACTTCGGTTCTGTTTCAGAGTGCGTGTTGCTCATTGGCATGCCGTATTATTTGTCCGCTGCCTCCAAAAAGAAATGGTACTGTTAGGTGGTGGGTCTCTTCATTTGCTGTATTCAGGCAGGTTTTAGACTGGTGATCCTCAAACTTGATGAGTCGCAGCCCTTTTGGTTCTTTACAGTTATCTTGACACCTTTAACCTCTTTTCCCTTGTGTGAAAAAGAGAAAGGCTTGGAAATATTCTTAGAAAAACTTATCTATGGTATTCACACTTTGTCCTTACTGTACATTGTTTTCTGCATTTGAAAACTATTAAATGCAATGTTTCAAATTAAAAAGAGGAAAGGGAAGAGTTGTTGGTGACCACACCCTTGCTGTTTGGAACCCTGTGTCTGGCACTTACTGCTACTCTATTGCTTCTTTTCGGCCCACAGGGAGTGGTTGTGCTCATTTTGGGAACTACTACTTTAGACTTATATACTTGGTAAGTATATAAGTCTAAAGTATACCCTTCTGTGTAAGGAATGGCTAAATTCTGTGTGTGTTTTTTGATTATTTTGATAATACCAATTCTTTGCAAGCGTGAGATGTATTTTTGAGGAAGAATCTTTGGGAAAGACAAGCCAATGATTTGAGATGGTCATGGGTTCCCTCCATTTTGGAAGCGGCCTTTTTTGCCTACATTTTTTTGACAAATGAAATATGGTACGGTCTTGATGGTCTGACTTTTGATGACGATTGTTCGATGTACCCCTGGCGGGATTATATGAATGTAGAATGTTTCTTTACTAATAAATATCAATCTTAAAGATTTTATTTTTTAATAAAAATAACATTTATTTATATAGGCAGAAATCATTATGGGCCTGGGGAAAATCTCTAGCTCCTCCTCTTGATGTTCCCACTTGGAAGTAAACTATAACAGGACTTTCTGTCTACTGGTCAAAATCCTACAAGAATTTATGGACCATTTCTACATAAACAGCAAAATTGATAGGAACTATAGACCTTGAAACCCTTTAAAATGGCCAGTACAGGATACGAATATAACATTTTAATAAATAATCAATGTTACTCAGATTTACCTTATTGAATATCAAGTTTAAACTTGATATCTAATCATTTGTTTTTCATATGCAATGTCACACTAGTGACATTTAAGTATCTAGAAACAACAATCTTCATTAATATCTGACAATCAAACGGCCATTCCTGAAATGGAATTTGAATCAGTGATCTGATAACTAGAAACAGTGTCTTAACACTTTAACTAACTTTGTTATTTTTATCATTATATATGTCTACTAAAATTACAAGTATTTCAAATTTCACTTGCAAATAGGTCTTATTTTACATTACATATATACTTGTATGCTATACTGTGTAACAGTTGAGTGTGTTGTCTATGCTCAGATAGAAATTGCATTCCATAATGATTGTAGATATGCTTGTTGAATTGCTGTTATGCTTGATTAATGAAGTTAAAGTAGAAAGTATGCTTGATTGTTGTAATAACTAAAATTATAGAGTAATTTTACTGTTTTTGAAGTTTTTCTCCAACTGCAAATCCTATAGTCGCTTGTGGTTCAAATCCGACGATGGCTAGTTAAGCTGTCTCTTTATCCAAAATTAATTGCCAAATTTTATTATCTTCTTATAGTTTGCCTTTTTATGCAATTTGTGATATTTTCAATGGAATGAATTATGTAATTTGTGGATTTTTAAAACTGTTTAAAACTGTGCTAATATAATTGTTAGTATCAAGTGTTTTATTTATAATATAGCATTTAATATTACTGTAAATGTGATACATTAATATGTAATTTTTTTATCTATAAAAAGGATATAGCAATAATTTATTTAAAAACAGAGGAAATAATATGTGTGTATTGATCCATTTTAGTTGTCTTATTTTTAAATTATAGTTAGATTTATTACTGTTGGATGGCTTAAATTTTTTGAGTGGTAGTTCAATTCCCTTAGTTTTTTGATTCATCTTTAATAAGGAGGTAAATTATATAAAAATTGCATACTTTATGTTTTGTGTTTTATGTTGCAAAAGAAATGAGTCATGGGCAAAATCTATTACTCATTGTATAATTTGACCTGTAAATATTCTTTGATATACAAACCTAGTTTGTAAAGATTAGTTTCAAATAAGATCTTCAATTGTTTTGCCATTTTTATATGTAATATCATATATATATATGGCTATAAATATTCCTATATATTATGATTTAAAATTGAAAATTTCTTGGAAAATATTTTATCTTCCCTGCTGATCAACGTAAGCCCTGTTGTTTATCAATGGACTTTTTATCTTACTTAAGTGACTAAAGCCGTCTATTGATTCATTTTTTTAATTATAAGTCGAAATTTGAGTGTTGTAGACAGTTCAGGGTATTATCTATNTTCAAATGTGTGCTAGTGATGTGGCACTATAATATTTGGCTATGTCTTGGCTACTTTAATATTATTTTTGTTAAATTTTTGCGTGTTTTAGCTGGCAACACAGATCGACCATTGAAGGGAGGCCAGTATTTAAACGAGACTTAATTTTCTAATTATGAATGGTTGTTTGTTTTGTGAGCAATAAAATAATTTAAAAATAATTTTTAATGAGACAATAGCAATGATTATTATTTAAAAAAAAAAATTTGTTAGGCTCAACATCGATGAAAATTCAACGCAAAGTTGGTTAATAGCAATATACTAATATACTATACATGTATTTTTTTCGGTTATCCAATTTTTTCAGTTATCCGACCTACCTGAGTCCCCAATTGAGTCGGATAATTGATGCTCTACTGTAGTACTAAAAGCACTTACACAACCAAAAATCTGGCTTGTGAAACAACAGTGGAGAAAAAGAATGTTATCAATTGCTTTTAGCAATCATCCTCGAGTTAAAGAACTTATTTGGAAATGTGTAACAGAATAGAATGTATGATGGAAATTATCCAGTATTTAGGGTGTTTATCATTGTCTTTTCAGCATTAGCTGCCTTTAATAGCAAAAAAAAATGCTCATGCAAGATGAAAACAATTACAAAAATGTCTTCATCAGGCGAAAAATGAAAGAACATATTCTAGGATCTAATTTTTTGCCCAACGAAAATATTTTTGTAAATGTTGAAAGTACTTATATGAGCATTTCTTTTCATTATTAAAGGCAGCTAATGCTGAAAAGACAGCTTTTTTAGTACTATTTACTCAAAGGATTATTATTTTACTTGTCTGGTTATGTACTAATTCACAATCTGTAATCAAGAATTGGAAATTAATAAAGGATTGCAAACATTGATAGAAACACTTATGTCTGAATTTTGAGAGAAACCAAAAAAAAATATGAAAAAGTTATTCTGGAAAGTATTAATAATATAATTTGCAATTATTGTACTTGCTGGTATTATCCAAAAGTTACTGTGCAGTGAGAAATTTGTAACGACATTAAATTCATATGTACAGTACAGTATTGGATAGGAGACCTGTAAATTGTACGCAATACCATATGGTCAACTGGTATCAAACGCTTTTCTTTTCAGTTAACTAATATTCTTCTATGTGATCTTTTATATAAAAATTTAATAATATAAATAAATGAATTGGCTCTGTTCTATATTTTATTGATAAAATAACTTCTTTATAGTTAAATTGGGATTTGTGTTGTAGAACTTTAAATGCAAATTATGAGGCTGAGTCATGTATATATTTATCAATTGTATGGTGAAGATTATAACCATCAAAAATTTCAATAACACTCTAATGAAGAAAATATTACTTTATATGGTATGAACTATATATATGAGGGGTTACCATTTAATTCGTGGCCAGGAGAGAAGACTTAAATGACATCTTTGGTATCTTCTGGCATTAGTTGAACTCAAAATACTTCTTTGATCCTCACATTTTTTTTAGCATTGTACCTGTGCTTTAAACACATTTTGGTAGGCATTTTTTCATGGCCACCTTCATATTTTTCAAAATCACTTCTCACAAAATTCTTTTCTATAGTGATTTAAAATAATGTTAAATAGACAGATGTAAATGAAAATTTCAGAATGACAGACAATTAAACTAAAGGAGAGCACATAAAATTAATTTTGGAGAATGAATTAAGTGTAAATGATTAAGAATTAGTGGAAAAGCACATGTGAATTATAGAAATTGTGCTATAAAAAATTTAACATTTGATATGAGTGGGGAATATCAATGTAAATTTATGAATTTGTTAATTATTACTGAGAAGTTAAATAAATATTATTTATTTTTGCATAATGCATTATTGTTAGTGCATTCCAAATATAATGTTTATTATTTAACAAATTAAAATATTTTTTTAGTTCTGATTTAAGTGTACAGTACATTTACATTTAAAGTAAAATTAAATAAATTTTAATACAAGTATATAATTATTTTAGAATATATGACAAACCTCCATCTGTCATTCCCATATCAATTGTTTTCTCACATCTATTGGTTGTTTCCTCCAGTCCTAAGTAAGAACCCATATATATATGGGTTCTTACTTAGGACTGGAGGAAACCCATATATATAATATTAATTGTTCTTGTATTCTTCATTCCCGCATAGTTTGTTTCCCCTCGATGTTTGTTCTGTATTTTAACTAAAAGAAAATTGAAAAACAACCTAACTGTGAAAATTTAAGCCAAACCAGGATTTAAATGTTGGCCATGCCTGTTCTAGACTGACGAGCTGGCGAAGTTACAAAATTTATGTGAGAAAGCTAATTATCATAAAATAGTTTTCATATGGAATGCTTTTTATTCTGAATTAGAGTTTATATCAATAGTTACATTATATTTCTCATATATATTTAAATATTCTGCTCTTAATGAGTGATTTATTGTGAATAATTAGGAAAGTTATATATATTCAGCACCACTAACTCCCTTAATTTAATTTCTTCTGCTTTCCTTCCTTAATTTCATTTCTGTGGACATACTCAGTTCTTGGCAAGTTGACTGCAAGAGGTGTTGCACTTTTTGTTTTTTAGATTTAGGACCACAAGTATCAAAAGGCTTTGATGGCTTGTCAGGTCCATTCGTGGGAATATTTAGTCTTAATGTATTCGGGGTGGCTTTAAATACAGGGTAGTTATAATTAAAGTTGCACTACTCAGACCTGTCTAGAGCCCATTCTCGTGAACGTATTTTGATGAAACTTGGTATATACAATATGTTATATGGACCATGGGGAAAAGGAAAATGCAAAAAAAAAACATTTAGTTTGCATTTTTACCACTAGTTGAAAAAATGGTGTTTGAAAAACAAGAAACACAAAATGAAAACACGCAAAAGGTTTTTATTCACAACATTAAACTAAAATCTTATGTAAACTTCAAAAAGAATTTTTAGGTCGAACGAAAATTATTCACCTTTTCAAAAGAATTCTTCAAATTGACAATGCCTAATTTAGAAAAAAATTCAACTACTGGTAATAAGGAAAATCTGTATAAATTATGATTCAAACATACAGTAAACTCTGTTGTTAGGGGGTGCACACAATTTGTGCCAACTAGATGTAGTGAAATATAATATGCAGAGCTATGCATGCTTATGCAAGTTTGGTCAAATTTAGCCGTGTACTTTTGCTACTCATTTGCATTTCAAGGAAACTTAACTCCATTCTCAGATGCTATGGGTAGTCTACTATTGAGATATAAAATAAATTAACATGTTGGATTAAG
Source organism: Centruroides sculpturatus (assembly GCF_000671375.1). Lineage (NCBI taxonomy): Eukaryota > Metazoa > Arthropoda > Arachnida > Scorpiones > Buthidae > Centruroides > Centruroides sculpturatus. Next base: position 216,155 of record NW_019384584.1, on the reverse strand, counting down.
TTGAAAAATTGAATTTTTTCACCTAGATTGCCAGATTTTCACACTGGGTCAGTGGGTGGCATGTTACTTTTCTAACATATTTCTTTATTAACCAGCTGTTTGATCACACAGTAAGATCTCTCTCTATTCCTTGACCGTCCAACTATCACTCCCTAGTTTTTCCTTAACTTCTCCAATATGGTATACTAATCCTAATGCCTTTATTATTCCATGTTCTAATTCTAGTTTATTGCAGGTTTTGCCACTCAACAACTTACGATGTTTTACAGTGCCCTCTTCTTCCAGAGAGTTTTCTACTTGTTAGTAGAATTGTATTTTTAGTTATTCATTTTGTGTTTTGATATATCAGTAAAATAAACTGACAAGTTTCCATGTCTTACTCTCACATTCTAATAAATCAATGAATATATATAAAAAATAACCAAAAAATTCTTTCAAAGGAGACCCAAATGACCATTACAGATTCACATCAGAATGTATTGAATTTTTTCCAGAAACTTTGATAAAAATTTGAATCTTAAAATATATATAAAACTAATATTGTCATAAACTTTCCATTTGAAATTTTTTAGTGAACTATAAAAAATTAATGGACAACAAAAGAATATATGTAAATAAGAGTTAAAATCTTGATTATTAAGGTAAATAAATTCCAAGAGGCTACCAGAAATGCATAATTGAGCAATATCTTAATGCTATTGATATTTAATAATTAAAATTACAAGTAAATTTTACGCTAACAATATTTATAATTTTCTTACAGTATCGATACGTAGATCAAGCCAAGAGAGACATCTGCAATGCTCTACAGTTATACAAAAGTCTATATCCGAAACGACAGCAATTTGGTAATTATGAAATAGTGACATAAAATTATGTAATTATAACACTTAATTTTCCCTAATTTACTGTCTGTTAAGTAATGAAATGCACAGTATATTGGATTTATCATCATTTCACTCAAATTACTTGACTTTTGATCGTCTATTGAATTTTTATACGTAAAATTATTAATGGGAACATTAATTCTTATTTAAGTNCATTAAAATTTACGTTTTTCTTTATTCTTAACCGGAAATAAAAATTATTCATAAAATTTTTAGTTTTAAAACATCATTTATTAAGGCAATTTGATCTCTCTTAGCTAATTTTTAGCTTAAAAAAATAGCCATTTTTACAAGCGACGATTCGGCTAATTTGCATAATATAAAAATGCTTTCAAGTATATTTTATATTAAAAATTAAAGGTATTGCTGTGTTTTTCGGCATCTCGAATGAAGATATTCTCTATTTTATTTCTTTATTATATACTTTTTTTTTGTCAGTTTGACACGCCGCTCTGTAACCAGGTAGCAACTGGAGCGTGTGTAAATTTCCAATAAGTACGCTCCCTTTATATAAGAGATGCATATTTTAATGGAAGGATTTGTCAAAGAGGTTTATTTAAAAGCAATATCTCAATAACGTTTGCTCATGGACTTAAAGATGGAATAAGGATAAGGTTATCAACCCTACGAATTTTTTCTACTGTAAAAAAAGAAAATCGATATTCCTTGACATTGAAAATTTCTAGGATTATTTAGAACATTTGATAAAGTTCTCTTCCATTTCATATTTTTATTTTATTTTATCTATTGTATATTAAAATTTTAAAATTTTGTTCCGTTTCGTGTTGATAAAATTTCTGCCAAAAAATTCTTCGTCCCGCCATCTGGTGTTAAAATTATCGCTACATTATTTCTTTAATTTGTTTTTGTAACAGAAAAATTAATGAAATAACCGTCAAAATTTATAAATGTATAAATAATAATTAAATTAATATCTTTTATAAATAATAAAATAAGAAACAAATCAAACAAACAATTTCGAAAAAATTTCGTTTTATATATACGACGACAATTTCAAATTTTTTTAAATATATTATTTTATGTAATAGAATTATAATATTTATCAATTATTAATTAATTAATCAATAAAAATATTAATAAAACAAAATTAGTTAAAATTTGATTATTTCCGAAACTCTCGAACAGGAATAACTTGACAAATTTTAAAACGACATCTTTACTAACAAATTACCACGAATAATTACACTTTAAACAAATTAATACTTTTAAAAAATCGCAAAGAATTTCGAATTTAAGAAAAGAAAGAAAAAAAAAACAGCGAAATTGATAAAAGTTTCGAATCGGAAAATGTTATTTAATCTCGTCTCCATTAGAAAATGACGTCACCGTCACAAAATGGAAGCATCGATGTTGATTAATTGCGTTATGTACTAATTTACTTAGAAGGCGGATAAATACATCGATGATGTTTATATAATTATAAAGGAGTGTCGTATAAAGTTTTTTCTAACGATTCTTTACTAGAATCGAGGGTCGATTTTGTAGGAAAATGCCTCAGGATATACAAACGAAGACTCTGGTCTCTTCCCTGCTAATCAACGTAAGCCCTGTTGTTTATCAATGGACTTTTTATCTTACTTAAGTGACTAAAGCCGTCTATTGATTCATTTTTTTAATTATAAGTCGAAATTTGAGTGTTGTAGACAGTTCAGGGTATTATCTATAATAATATAAAGTTTAATATAATTAATATTCGGCAAAAGTTAAAGGGGAAATGTAAAAATTAAGCATAAATATGATTGTTATTGCACGTTTATCTGATAACTTATCGGGGATTTTCCCTCACATTTTCACGAAGTAACTTGGTTTTGGTTTTGGTAACTTGAGAATTTATTGTAATTTAAGCGTGTTAAGTAAGTTATAAATGTTATTTAATGCATAATTTGATTCGTCTGACAGAACTTCTCCTTCGCTGGCAGGAGCAAAAAGTTACTGTGGTGTAGTGGTGTTGAGTGATAAAAATATGGTACGGTCTTGATGGTCTGACTTTTGATGACGATTGTTCGATGTACCCCTGGCAGGATTCCCCGTGCCCTTCCGTTACCATGAAAATGTTAGTTGTGTTGCCAGTCTCGTTTTCCCATTTACTTCGGTTCTGTTTCAGAGTGCGTGTTGCTCATTGGCATGCCGTATTATTTGTCCGCTGCCTCCAAAAAGAAATGGTACTGTTAGGTGGTGGGTCTCTTCATTTGCTGTATTCAGGCAGGTTTTAGACTGGTGATCCTCAAACTTGATGAGTCGCAGCCCTTTTGGTTCTTTACAGTTATCTTGACACCTTTAACCTCTTTTCCCTTGTGTGAAAAAGAGAAAGGCTTGGAAATATTCTTAGAAAAACTTATCTATGGTATTCACACTTTGTCCTTACTGTACATTGTTTTCTGCATTTGAAAACTATTAAATGCAATGTTTCAAATTAAAAAGAGGAAAGGGAAGAGTTGTTGGTGACCACACCCTTGCTGTTTGGAACCCTGTGTCTGGCACTTACTGCTACTCTATTGCTTCTTTTCGGCCCACAGGGAGTGGTTGTGCTCATTTTGGGAACTACTACTTTAGACTTATATACTTGGTAAGTATATAAGTCTAAAGTATACCCTTCTGTGTAAGGAATGGCTAAATTCTGTGTGTGTTTTTTGATTATTTTGATAATACCAATTCTTTGCAAGCGTGAGATGTATTTTTGAGGAAGAATCTTTGGGAAAGACAAGCCAATGATTTGAGATGGTCATGGGTTCCCTCCATTTTGGAAGCGGCCTTTTTTGCCTACATTTTTTTGACAAATGAAATATGGTACGGTCTTGATGGTCTGACTTTTGATGACGATTGTTCGATGTACCCCTGGCGGGATTATATGAATGTAGAATGTTTCTTTACTAATAAATATCAATCTTAAAGATTTTATTTTTTAATAAAAATAACATTTATTTATATAGGCAGAAATCATTATGGGCCTGGGGAAAATCTCTAGCTCCTCCTCTTGATGTTCCCACTTGGAAGTAAACTATAACAGGACTTTCTGTCTACTGGTCAAAATCCTACAAGAATTTATGGACCATTTCTACATAAACAGCAAAATTGATAGGAACTATAGACCTTGAAACCCTTTAAAATGGCCAGTACAGGATACGAATATAACATTTTAATAAATAATCAATGTTACTCAGATTTACCTTATTGAATATCAAGTTTAAACTTGATATCTAATCATTTGTTTTTCATATGCAATGTCACACTAGTGACATTTAAGTATCTAGAAACAACAATCTTCATTAATATCTGACAATCAAACGGCCATTCCTGAAATGGAATTTGAATCAGTGATCTGATAACTAGAAACAGTGTCTTAACACTTTAACTAACTTTGTTATTTTTATCATTATATATGTCTACTAAAATTACAAGTATTTCAAATTTCACTTGCAAATAGGTCTTATTTTACATTACATATATACTTGTATGCTATACTGTGTAACAGTTGAGTGTGTTGTCTATGCTCAGATAGAAATTGCATTCCATAATGATTGTAGATATGCTTGTTGAATTGCTGTTATGCTTGATTAATGAAGTTAAAGTAGAAAGTATGCTTGATTGTTGTAATAACTAAAATTATAGAGTAATTTTACTGTTTTTGAAGTTTTTCTCCAACTGCAAATCCTATAGTCGCTTGTGGTTCAAATCCGACGATGGCTAGTTAAGCTGTCTCTTTATCCAAAATTAATTGCCAAATTTTATTATCTTCTTATAGTTTGCCTTTTTATGCAATTTGTGATATTTTCAATGGAATGAATTATGTAATTTGTGGATTTTTAAAACTGTTTAAAACTGTGCTAATATAATTGTTAGTATCAAGTGTTTTATTTATAATATAGCATTTAATATTACTGTAAATGTGATACATTAATATGTAATTTTTTTATCTATAAAAAGGATATAGCAATAATTTATTTAAAAACAGAGGAAATAATATGTGTGTATTGATCCATTTTAGTTGTCTTATTTTTAAATTATAGTTAGATTTATTACTGTTGGATGGCTTAAATTTTTTGAGTGGTAGTTCAATTCCCTTAGTTTTTTGATTCATCTTTAATAAGGAGGTAAATTATATAAAAATNCTGTTGGCTGTTTGTGTATTGATATTTTAAGTTTAGTTTCTAAGATGAAGAATTGTATACATTTATATATATTAACTGCATCAAACTTTTAAACATTAAGCGCACACAACTTTCATATATTAAGTGCATTAAACATGCCTAAGGAATTTGTAATGCTGCTGGAACGCCCACTACGGGGCGTCCCGGGCTACTAGTTGTATAATATAATAGCTTTGTAATTCAACAATCAGTAAGGTTCTAGCTCTGAATGAGACAATTGGGATCTTCTCAGAGCTATAGACCATGATCATAGGAGTGAAAAAAGTCAAAGGAATCAACAATCTACATGTGACCCTTTGTGAAATATAGCCCCAAAATCAACTTGTTAAAAATGAGTAGGATTAACAGAGCAAAAATGCTGACTCAATCCCACCCCAGAAATAGTTAGCGCAATGGTGTTTCTTGTGTTTTGTAAGCTTTTAGTCATGTCTAGTAAAATGGAAAACAATTGATTTTTAGCACTTTTTTGAGAAATAGTTTTGGATTTCTTCACTTTAAATTTTACCCCATTTTTGGCAGTCTTCAGAATTCCAGATGGGCCAATTTCAGGTGGCTATATTTCACAAAACGTCACATGTAGACCATTTGTTTAAGTCTACAGTGCTGATAAGGTCCCAACCATCTCAATTAGAGCTAGAATCTTACCTGACAATCCACATTGAAAATCTTGAATTTACCAAAATGAACCAAAAAAATAAATCATTAACAAAAATACAAACCTTTAAATGGAACAGGTATCGTACCATCAAGACACACTAATTCCTTGCTCGAACCATCATTAAACACTAGAATAAATAAAAGTAAATTTCTACTACAATAAACTAATTGAAAATACATTTTTCATTAATGAAAATATTCTTACAAAATATTAATAATCAATTAAATTAACTTGTCCAATTTGCTTTTAAATGGAAATTATATTCTATAGTATCAATTATATTTAACGAATGAATATTTATAAAGAATTTATAATTGAAAAAATCTTACTAAGCACAAAGAACTCTACAACAATATAGCTTATCTCACTAATCAAACGTAAGCACAGAAATTATTAGTTTTTATCGTTATCCTACACATAATATTATAATTTTATGAGTTACAGACATTTCATTACAACATAAACTCTTTGTATCGAAAGTTTATTTGGTAAGCCATAACATTTAAGTATTAAACTGCTTGGTCTTCTATGCCATTAAACTAGATCTGTATTATTCTTTTAAACTATACAAAATATGAAAAACTTAAAATATTTTAAGAAGTTTCTTGATTTAAACATCTCATTTTAATGACCAACATATAAAAAATTTAAACATAATGTTCTGTTATAAACAGTTTTTTGTTTCTATCATACTTCTAACTTTATAATTGATATTTTAAACATCAAAATTTAGATCAAATTTTAACTGAAAAAGCTACTACGACATACCTTTCAAAAAGCTTCCAAATTTAGATCAAATACTTTAACTGAAAAAGCTACTAGGACATACCTTTCCGTCTTTTAAGTGATTATTGGAACTTCATCCTGTGTTAAGTTGCCATTAATCAAATAATTCTAAATAATGTTTCCGAGAAGAAATATTTTATATTAGACTACATTAGAGAGTAGTTTCCTAACTGCTGTATCACAAAGCCATTCTAAATGTCCCACAAGATGAATAAAAAAACTTCAAGCAACAAATTTAAAAATTTGTAAATAGCTAACAAAATGTACTTATTAACTATGTTTCAGAAGTTTTTACCAATAAACAATCATACAGAATGTATTAGAGAGAGCTCCATGACCTGTTAGCCTGTCAGGTAATATTTAATAATAAAGTGTGCCGCAACATTTGCAAGATTGTTTCAGTGTGCCATAAGTCCAAAAAAGTTGGAAATAGACATCAAATGAAAGGTTATTGATGATAATCATTTTAAACAGCAACTTGAAAGAACTCATAAAATATCAATTTTAAATAAAACCTTGTACATCTTCCAAAGCTAGGATCATTAATTGGTTTCTTCCAAACTTCTGAATTTCAAATTTAGAACATACATTAAACATAGCATACATGTTAATGTATGCTATGTTTCCATCATATAACATGTTCTCACTCTATATCTAATACAATAACACTTGTGACAACATAGGCTTAGAGATAATTTGTACTAGACAAAACTTAAATGCTTAACACAGTGGGCTTTGGTATTACATGTAGTCAATTATAATGATTGTAAGTACATTGGTCGAAAGTACAACAGCATAATGAACATATGATTCATATTATAAACACTTCACACCAGCGTTTAGAATTAAATAAATGACACTTCTGTGTTGCAGCATTACTAACAACAATTAGTCCATTAAAAAGCTGATAATTCGATAAATAAATGTATTCAATTTTCACCTGAGGATGACGACTGTAAGCTGTTGAAAGTACTTCCAAGTACATCTGAATTTTAACAAAATTTAGTAACATTGCAACACAGAAACGTCATTTATTTAAGTACAACAGCCATTGGCACCAAGCAAACCATAATATATTTGTCTTCTCAATTTTTTGGTATTAAATAATCTATCTAGATATTTATGTCATTTGTTTCTCTATTTGTTACCATAAACAAATTTTCCATTAATACTGTATATTTCCACAGATATGACAACCTTCAGATAAGACAAGGTATAAATTTTCTTCAAAGTTTTATAGTTTTAGCATATATCTACCCTATAAGACAAACCCCAAACTATCAACAGCCTATGAATTTAGTTTAGATCAGTGATCATCATCTGGATAATAATATTGTATAATGTATACAGAAATATGTCTTATTTGTAATTTTTTGAATGAACAAATTTTATTTTCTTGCATCTGGCAGCACTGCCTTGCAATTATTGCAAACATTCGCACTGATTCAGGCATTCGGGTAATGACTTTGACTATTCACAAAAACATCATATGGGCTATTCTATTTTGTGGACATACCCTACTCTCTACCAGTAAATAATTATGGTTTGTCAGTTTTTTATAATGGTTTTAATTTATATAAATTTCAATTAATTTTTTTGTATCTGTCCTATAAGACAACCCCAGATTTTGGGGGCTTTTTTTTATTCAACTATCATCTTATCTGCAGAAATATATGATAATTATGCTAAATCTATGTTAAAATTTCTTTGAAGAAGCATAGTAAAAACAGTGCTTAAATTTAATTTTATTCTCCAATTTTAATAGGTGAAAGGTACAATGTACACAACAACCCAATTCAATTAATTTAATTAATATTGACAATCGGCTGGATTATTTATTGAGATTTATTACATTAATGGATAAATAATCCATTAGATTATTGGATAAATAATCTAATGGATTATTTAGCAATAGTGATGGATGTATAACAAAGCTAGGGCCAAATTGCTACAAAAAAATTAAATAAGTAACATTTAGACTATAAATAAGGCTGCTTTCTATTAATCTATATATATATGTAAATATAATATAAAGTAAATATATATAAAGTCAAAACATGTATGTATGTTTGGTAAAGAGTTCTATACCATTCGACACATCAACACAAATTTGACATAGATATTTTTCGATAAAAAAAAAAACTTTGAGGGTCCCCCACCATAACCACCTCTAAAGTCCAAATAACACCAGGCACACACAGCTAGTTGTATAATTTTAAGCTTTATATTAAATTTATTTATATCTAAAAGTAACAAATTTCAATAATAATATGAGAAAAAATTTAAGAATGTAAATTACAAATGTATTTTATCCCCTTACACCAATGTCACCTGTAAATTTATATTAGCTCAAAACAAAAATATCAGATAGCAATTTTATGCAATATTTGTATTAAGAAAGAGAATTTATATAAATTTTTACAAAATATATTAAACTTAAATAAGAATTAATGTTCCCATTAATAATTTTACGTATAAAAATTCAATAGACGATCAAAAGTCAAGTAATTTGAGTGAAATGATGATAAATCCAATATACTGTGCATTTCATTACTTAACAGACAGTAAATTAGGGAAAATTAAGTGTTATAATTACATAATTTTATGTCACTATTTCATAATTACCAAATTGCTGTCGTTTCGGATATAGACTTTTGTATAACTGTAGAGCATTGCAGATGTCTCTCTTGGCTTGATCTACGTATCGATACTGTAAGAAAATTATAAATATTGTTAGCGTAAAATTTACTTGTAATTTTAATTATTAAATATCAATAGCATTAAGATATTGCTCAATTATGCATTTCTGGTAGCCTCTTGGAATTTATTTACCTTAATAATCAAGATTTTAACTCTTATTTACATATATTCTTTTGTTGTCCATTAATTTTTTATAGTTCACTAAAAAATTTCAAATGGAAAGTTTATGACAATATTAGTTTTATATATATTTTAAGATTCAAATTTTTATCAAAGTTTCTGGAAAAAATTCAATACATTCTGATGTGAATCTGTAATGGTCATTTGGGTCTCCTTTGAAAGAATTTTTTGGTTATTTTTTATATATATTCATTGATTTATTAGAATGTGAGAGTAAGACATGGAAACTTGTCAGTTTATTTTACTGATATATCAAAACACAAAATGAATAACTAAAAATACAATTCTACTAACAAGTAGAAAACTCTCTGGAAGAAGAGGGCACTGTAAAACATCGTAAGTTGTTGAGTGGCAAAACCTGCAATAAACTAGAATTAGAACATGGAATAATAAAGGCATTAGGATTAGTATACCATATTGGAGAAGTTAAGGAAAAACTAGGGAGTGATAGTTGGACGGTCAAGGAATAGAGAGAGATCTTACTGTGTGATCAAACAGCTGGTTAATAAAGAAATATGTTAGAAAAGTAACATGCCACCCACTGACCCAGTGTGAAAATCTGGCAATCTAGGTGAAAAAATTCAATTTTTCAACTTAATCCAACATGTTAATTTATTTTATATCTCAATAGTAGACTACCCATAGCATCTGAGAATGGAGTTAAGTTTCCTTGAAATGCAAATGAGTAGCAAAAGTACACGGCTAAATTTGACCAAACTTGCATAAGCATGCATAGCTCTGCATATTATATTTCACTACATCTAGTTGGCACAAATTGTGTGCACCCCCTAACAACAGAGTTTACTGTATGTTTGAATCATAATTTATACAGATTTTCCTTATTACCAGTAGTTGAATTTTTTTCTAAATTAGGCATTGTCAATTTGAAGAATTCTTTTGAAAAGGTGAATAATTTTCGTTCGACCTAAAAATTCTTTTTGAAGTTTACATAAGATTTTAGTTTAATGTTGTGAATAAAAACCTTTTGCGTGTTTTCATTTTGTGTTTCTTGTTTTTCAAACACCATTTTTTCAACTAGTGGTAAAAATGCAAACTAAATGTTTTTTTTTTGCATTTTCCTTTTCCCCATGGTCCATATAACATATTGTATATACCAAGTTTCATCAAAATACGTTCACGAGAATGGGCTCTAGACAGGTCTGAGTAGTGCAACTTTAATTATAACTACCCTGTATTTAAAGCCACCCCGAATACATTAAGACTAAATATTCCCACGAATGGACCTGACAAGCCATCAAAGCCTTTTGATACTTTGGTCCTAAATCTAAAAAACAAAAAGTGCAACACCTCTTGCAGTCAACTTGCCAAGAACTGAGTATGTCCACAGAAATGAAATTAAGGAAGGAAAGCAGAAGAAATTAAATTAAGGGAGTTAGTGGTGCTGAATATATATAACTTTCCTAATTATTCACAATAAATCACTCATTAAGAGCAGAATATTTAAATATATATGAGAAATATAATGTAACTATTGATATAAACTCTAATTCAGAATAAAAAGCATTCCATATGAAAACTATTTTATGATAATTAGCTTTCTCACATAAATTTTGTAACTTCGCCAGCTCGTCAGTCTAGAACAGGCATGGCCAACATTTAAATCCTGGTTTGGCTTAAATTTTCACAGTTAGGTTGTTTTTCAATTTTCTTTTAGTTAAAATACAGAACAAACATCGAGGGGAAACAAACTATGCGGGAATGAAGAATACAAGAACAATTAATATTATATATATGGGTTTCCTCCAGTCCTAAGTAAGAACCCATATATATATGGGTTCTTACTTAGGACTGGAGGAAACCCATATATATAATATTAATTGTTCTTGTATTCTTCATTCCCGCATAGTTTGTTTCCCCTCGATGTTTGTTCTGTATTTTAACTAAAAGAAAATTGAAAAACAACCTAACTGTGAAAATTTAAGCCAAACCAGGATTTAAATGTTGGCCATGCCTGTTCTAGACTGACGAGCTGGCGAAGTTACAAAATTTATGTGAGAAAGCTAATTATCATAAAATAGTTTTCATATGGAATGCTTTTTATTCTGAATTAGAGTTTATATCAATAGTTACATTATATTTCTCATATATATTTAAATATTCTGCTCTTAATGAGTGATTTATTGTGAATAATTAGGAAAGTTATATATATTCAGCACCACTAACTCCCTTAATTTAATTTCTTCTGCTTTCCTTCCTTAATTTCATTTCTGTGGACATACTCAGTTCTTGGCAAGTTGACTGCAAGAGGTGTTGCACTTTTTGTTTTTTAGATTTAGGACCACAAGTATCAAAAGGCTTTGATGGCTTGTCAGGTCCATTCGTGGGAATATTTAGTCTTAATGTATTCGGGGTGGCTTTAAATACAGGGTAGTTATAATTAAAGTTGCACTACTCAGACCTGTCTAGAGCCCATTCTCGTGAACGTATTTTGATGAAACTTGGTATATACAATATGTTATATGGACCATGGGGAAAAGGAAAATGCAAAAAAAAAACATTTAGTTTGCATTTTTACCACTAGTTGAAAAAATGGTGTTTGAAAAACAAGAAACACAAAATGAAAACACGCAAAAGGTTTTTATTCACAACATTAAACTAAAATCTTATGTAAACTTCAAAAAGAATTTTTAGGTCGAACGAAAATTATTCACCTTTTCAAAAGAATTCTTCAAATTGACAATGCCTAATTTAGAAAAAAATTCAACTACTGGTAATAAGGAAAATCTGTATAAATTATGATTCAAACATACAGTAAACTCTGTTGTTAGGGGGTGCACACAATTTGTGCCAACTAGATGTAGTGAAATATAATATGCAGAGCTATGCATGCTTATGCAAGTTTGGTCAAATTTAGCCGTGTACTTTTGCTACTCATTTGCATTTCAAGGAAACTTAACTCCATTCTCAGATGCTATGGGTAGTCTACTATTGAGATATAAAATAAATTAACATGTTGGATTAAGTTGAAAAATTGAATTTTTTCACCTAGATTGCCAGATTTTCACACTGGGTCAGTGGGTGGCATGTTACTTTTCTAACATATTTCTTTATTAACCAGCTGTTTGATCACACAGTAAGATCTCTCTCTATTCCTTGACCGTCCAACTATCACTCCCTAGTTTTTCCTTAACTTCTCCAATATGGTATACTAATCCTAATGCCTTTATTATTCCATGTTCTAATTCTAGTTTATTGCAGGTTTTGCCACTCAACAACTTACGATGTTTTACAGTGCCCTCTTCTTCCAGAGAGTTTTCTACTTGTTAGTAGAATTGTATTTTTAGTTATTCATTTTGTGTTTTGATATATCAGTAAAATAAACTGACAAGTTTCCATGTCTTACTCTCACATTCTAATAAATCAATGAATATATATAAAAAATAACCAAAAAATTCTTTCAAAGGAGACCCAAATGACCATTACAGATTCACATCAGAATGTATTGAATTTTTTCCAGAAACTTTGATAAAAATTTGAATCTTAAAATATATATAAAACTAATATTGTCATAAACTTTCCATTTGAAATTTTTTAGTGAACTATAAAAAATTAATGGACAACAAAAGAATATATGTAAATAAGAGTTAAAATCTTGATTATTAAGGTAAATAAATTCCAAGAGGCTACCAGAAATGCATAATTGAGCAATATCTTAATGCTATTGATATTTAATAATTAAAATTACAAGTAAATTTTACGCTAACAATATTTATAATTTTCTTACAGTATCGATACGTAGATCAAGCCAAGAGAGACATCTGCAATGCTCTACAGTTATACAAAAGTCTATATCCGAAACGACAGCAATTTGGTAATTATGAAATAGTGACATAAAATTATGTAATTATAACACTTAATTTTCCCTAATTTACTGTCTGTTAAGTAATGAAATGCACAGTATATTGGATTTATCATCATTTCACTCAAATTACTTGACTTTTGATCGTCTATTGAATTTTTATACGTAAAATTATTAATGGGAACATTAATTCTTATTTAAGTTTAATATATTTTGTAAAAATTTATATAAATTCTCTTTCTTAATACAAATATTGCATAAAATTGCTATCTGATATTTTTGTTTTGAGCTAATATAAATTTACAGGTGACATTGGTGTAAGGGGATAAAATACATTTGTAATTTACATTCTTAAATTTTTTCTCATATTATTATTGAAATTTGTTACTTTTAGATATAAATAAATTTAATATAAAGCTTAAAATTATACAACTAGCTGTGTGTGCCTGGTGTTATTTGGACTTTAGAGGTGGTTATGGTGGGGGACCCTCAAAGTTTTTTTTTTTATCGAAAAATATCTATGTCAAATTTGTGTTGATGTGTCGAATGGTATAGAACTCTTTACCAAACATACATACATGTTTTGACTTTATATATATTTACTTTATATTATATTTACATATATATATAGATTAATAGAAAGCAGCCTTATTTATAGTCTAAATGTTACTTATTTAATTTTTTTGTAGCAATTTGGCCCTAGCTTTGTTATACATCCATCACTATTGCTAAATAATCCATTAGATTATTTATCCAATAATCTAATGGATTATTTATCCATTAATGTAATAAATCTCAATAAATAATCCAGCCGATTGTCAATATTAATTAAATTAATTGAATTGGGTTGTTGTGTACATTGTACCTTTCACCTATTAAAATTGGAGAATAAAATTAAATTTAAGCACTGTTTTTACTATGCTTCTTCAAAGAAATTTTAACATAGATTTAGCATAATTATCATATATTTCTGCAGATAAGATGATAGTTGAATAAAAAAAAGCCCCCAAAATCTGGGGTTGTCTTATAGGACAGATACAAAAAAATTAATTGAAATTTATATAAATTAAAACCATTATAAAAAACTGACAAACCATAATTATTTACTGGTAGAGAGTAGGGTATGTCCACAAAATAGAATAGCCCATATGATGTTTTTGTGAATAGTCAAAGTCATTACCCGAATGCCTGAATCAGTGCGAATGTTTGCAATAATTGCAAGGCAGTGCTGCCAGATGCAAGAAAATAAAATTTGTTCATTCAAAAAATTACAAATAAGACATATTTCTGTATACATTATACAATATTATTATCCAGATGATGATCACTGATCTAAACTAAATTCATAGGCTGTTGATAGTTTGGGGTTTGTCTTATAGGGTAGATATATGCTAAAACTATAAAACTTTGAAGAAAATTTATACCTTGTCTTATCTGAAGGTTGTCATATCTGTGGAAATATACAGTATTAATGGAAAATTTGTTTATGGTAACAAATAGAGAAACAAATGACATAAATATCTAGATAGATTATTTAATACCAAAAAATTGAGAAGACAAATATATTATGGTTTGCTTGGTGCCAATGGCTGTTGTACTTAAATAAATGACGTTTCTGTGTTGCAATGTTACTAAATTTTGTTAAAATTCAGATGTACTTGGAAGTACTTTCAACAGCTTACAGTCGTCATCCTCAGGTGAAAATTGAATACATTTATTTATCGAATTATCAGCTTTTTAATGGACTAATTGTTGTTAGTAATGCTGCAACACAGAAGTGTCATTTATTTAATTCTAAACGCTGGTGTGAAGTGTTTATAATATGAATCATATGTTCATTATGCTGTTGTACTTTCGACCAATGTACTTACAATCATTATAATTGACTACATGTAATACCAAAGCCCACTGTGTTAAGCATTTAAGTTTTGTCTAGTACAAATTATCTCTAAGCCTATGTTGTCACAAGTGTTATTGTATTAGATATAGAGTGAGAACATGTTATATGATGGAAACATAGCATACATTAACATGTATGCTATGTTTAATGTATGTTCTAAATTTGAAATTCAGAAGTTTGGAAGAAACCAATTAATGATCCTAGCTTTGGAAGATGTACAAGGTTTTATTTAAAATTGATATTTTATGAGTTCTTTCAAGTTGCTGTTTAAAATGATTATCATCAATAACCTTTCATTTGATGTCTATTTCCAACTTTTTTGGACTTATGGCACACTGAAACAATCTTGCAAATGTTGCGGCACACTTTATTATTAAATATTACCTGACAGGCTAACAGGTCATGGAGCTCTCTCTAATACATTCTGTATGATTGTTTATTGGTAAAAACTTCTGAAACATAGTTAATAAGTACATTTTGTTAGCTATTTACAAATTTTTAAATTTGTTGCTTGAAGTTTTTTTATTCATCTTGTGGGACATTTAGAATGGCTTTGTGATACAGCAGTTAGGAAACTACTCTCTAATGTAGTCTAATATAAAATATTTCTTCTCGGAAACATTATTTAGAATTATTTGATTAATGGCAACTTAACACAGGATGAAGTTCCAATAATCACTTAAAAGACGGAAAGGTATGTCCTAGTAGCTTTTTCAGTTAAAGTATTTGATCTAAATTTGGAAGCTTTTTGAAAGGTATGTCGTAGTAGCTTTTTCAGTTAAAATTTGATCTAAATTTTGATGTTTAAAATATCAATTATAAAGTTAGAAGTATGATAGAAACAAAAAACTGTTTATAACAGAACATTATGTTTAAATTTTTTATATGTTGGTCATTAAAATGAGATGTTTAAATCAAGAAACTTCTTAAAATATTTTAAGTTTTTCATATTTTGTATAGTTTAAAAGAATAATACAGATCTAGTTTAATGGCATAGAAGACCAAGCAGTTTAATACTTAAATGTTATGGCTTACCAAATAAACTTTCGATACAAAGAGTTTATGTTGTAATGAAATGTCTGTAACTCATAAAATTATAATATTATGTGTAGGATAACGATAAAAACTAATAATTTCTGTGCTTACGTTTGATTAGTGAGATAAGCTATATTGTTGTAGAGTTCTTTGTGCTTAGTAAGATTTTTTCAATTATAAATTCTTTATAAATATTCATTCGTTAAATATAATTGATACTATAGAATATAATTTCCATTTAAAAGCAAATTGGACAAGTTAATTTAATTGATTATTAATATTTTGTAAGAATATTTTCATTAATGAAAAATGTATTTTCAATTAGTTTATTGTAGTAGAAATTTACTTTTATTTATTCTAGTGTTTAATGATGGTTCGAGCAAGGAATTAGTGTGTCTTGATGGTACGATACCTGTTCCATTTAAAGGTTTGTATTTTTGTTAATGATTTATTTTTTTGGTTCATTTTGGTAAATTCAAGATTTTCAATGTGGATTGTCAGGTAAGATTCTAGCTCTAATTGAGATGGTTGGGACCTTATCAGCACTGTAGACTTAAACAAATGGTCTACATGTGACGTTTTGTGAAATATAGCCACCTGAAATTGGCCCATCTGGAATTCTGAAGACTGCCAAAAATGGGGTAAAATTTAAAGTGAAGAAATCCAAAACTATTTCTCAAAAAAGTGCTAAAAATCAATTGTTTTCCATTTTACTAGACATGACTAAAAGCTTACAAAACACAAGAAACACCATTGCGCTAACTATTTCTGGGGTGGGATTGAGTCAGCATTTTTGCTCTGTTAATCCTACTCATTTTTAACAAGTTGATTTTGGGGCTATATTTCACAAAGGGTCACATGTAGATTGTTGATTCCTTTGACTTTTTTCACTCCTATGATCATGGTCTATAGCTCTGAGAAGATCCCAATTGTCTCATTCAGAGCTAGAACCTTACTGATTGTTGAATTACAAAGCTATTATATTATACAACTAGTAGCCCGGGACGCCCCGTAGTGGGCGTTCCAGCAGCATTACAAATTCCTTAGGCATGTTTAATGCACTTAATATATGAAAGTTGTGTGCGCTTAATGTTTAAAAGTTTGATGCAGTTAATATATATAAATGTATACAATTCTTCATCTTAGAAACTAAACTTAAAATATCAATACACAAACAGCCAACAGTATTTGTACATGAGAAAGTGAATCTATTCTTTACTCAAAATTGTTCAAATAAATAGAATTAATATGATTAAAAAATCAAGTATAAATATATACAAATGTTCATGTTAAAAAGTAATGTTAACAGATCAATACACAGCAAATAGTATTTCTGTATTACAGACTGAAGATATTCTTTAGCTGTGTTCTGTATTCCATCATTTATCCCATCATAAAACTTCTGTATACACAACATTGTTGGTAAAAAAA